>NC_050529.1:5037070-5044387 GCF_002922805.2 Oryzias melastigma
AGGGTGTACCCCGCCTTCGCCCATCAGCAGCCGGGTTAGGCTCCGGCACCCCCGCGACCCCGAAAGGGACAAAGCGGTTAAGAAGATGGATGGATGGAAATTGCCCTGATTTTAATATTCTTTTTAAGAGACTAAAAGAGGTGGAGCTGCAACAGTCAACAGGTGGTGAGCAATTGAAATATATCGTCAGTGCAAAGACTACAGAGGAATGACATCCAATAGTGCTGAGGTTTGTGCTTTGTTTGTGACTTTAGTTTAAAGAGCGTGGGTAACAGTAAAAACAATATTTCTAAAAAAATATCTTTCTTTGCAAGATTTTATGTGTGTGTGTGTGTGTGTAGAAGTCCTAGGATTTGCAAAAACCACTGCTGGTTAATATTTGTTTTTTTTGACTCCAAATGATTAGGCGTGACTCTATGATTCATTTTAATGTTTTTTTAAGAGAGTGTTTGACTAAAGAGCATCACCACAAATATTTATACAAGAGCTACAAAGATCCAACCAAAAGTACTTTATGTGTTGTGAAAAGTGTGCCATCACTTTTGGTACCAAAAACTTCGACGGCTGATTTATAGTTAACATTTTTCTGACAAAGACTTCCCAGAGGAAACGAATTTAACCAATAAATTTCCCATCATGCTTCAAAATGGTTCCTGATTTTCTTGTGTAGGGAGGCTGTTAAAGGGTTTTAAGCTTTATAAAAGTATGAAATATTTATAAAAGCTTTGAAAAAACAAATTTTAAAATATTTTAAAAACTAAATCAAAAAAGTAATTGTATTTAAAACTAAAGTGGAGTTCTCAGAAACTATAGATAAAAAAAAAAACACTTTGATATATTAGTCATTGAAATTGTAATATATATAGTTTAAAAGCCTTAACGTCCTCTAGTGGTGGTATGATGCTGTTTAGAACAGCTACTTCACAAGATTTGGGGAAACTGATATGTGCATACATATTTAAAGTGGGTATTTTAGACCTTTGATAGTGATATCTTTGAAATGATTCAAAACTGTATTGCTTTCAACAATCAGATTTCTTTAGAGGAATTCAAACTAGTTTTAAATGATCCTTTTGGTTGGTCAATAAAAGTACTCTCTCATTTTGTTCTCTCAAAAAACAGGTTTAAAAATTAGAATTTTCAGAGATGCAGCTTCTATGAAGGATCCTGTTCAATTTTTGCTTTTTTCTATACATATAAAAGAATTAAAGCTAAGACTTGTTCTCTATTTCTTTGTTTTACTAGGATATGCCATCCAACTCATCTTCCGCCAATGACTCTGTCCCTTTGCCGCATAGCCATAACATGTCTCTAAAGCTCAACTGCCTTCTGACCGGACCCAGTATTTACACATTTAAAACCTTCCACGCCATAAATGTTGCCCTGATGCTCCCCCTCTGCCTTGTCACCCTCCACCACGGCCTCCAACAGAGGCGGCAGAAGACTTCCTCGAAACCGACCACGAGTCACTCGGACTGCTTCACCTACCACATGGCTTCCATGGAGATGATTGGCGTCTTTGGGAGTTTGTTTAATATTGCTGCTGTTAGTAGTGAGAATGTTGACTATTTTGTTGTGTACAGTTGCTTGGCTAAGTTAATTTGGCACGGACAGACCCTGTTTCATCTCCTCACATGTGTGGAGCGCTACCTGGCCGTCGTTCATGCCATCGTTTACATGAGACTGAAGAACGAGCGAGGAGTCCGAATCAGAAACCTCAGCATTCTCTGTGTCTGGTTGTGTTGCATTGCATCAATGAGTTTGATCAAATTTTACAGCGTTCTGTTCATTGTGGATTTCTGTTTAGTGGTGGTCTCCTTAGCTGTCGTCTCCTTCTGTAGCTTTATGGTTCTCCACATTTTGGTTCGTCCAGGTCCAGGAGAGCAGAACCGAGATAAACTCAACCAATCAAAGCAGAGGGCACTCTACACCATTGTGTCCATATTTGGAGCTCTGCTGTTGAGGTTTTCTGGTAGCACCACTTGGATTGTTGTGCAATTTTTTGAGCCAATTTTTTCCTGTGAGGTATTGTTGGCTGTGGTGTGGTTTCAGCTGCCCAGCAGTCTGGTGTTACCACTCCTGTACCTGCACAGAGCGGGGAAGCTTGGGAATTGTAGTAAAGTGCATAATTGATAATATATCTTATTTTGTCTTTCTGCCAAAATATGACAATAATAGACAAAATTATAGAATAAAAGGTGATAAATGAACTTTAAGTGAACTTTCATAATATTAGCAAGAAGTTCACTGTGTAATCCAGTTCCAATACGTTATTTTTGTAACAGACTATTTCTTCATGCACTTGAATGTACCATTTTGCATTCAAAATCGGTAAATAAGTGGTAAAACTTTATTTCACCGAAACCTTTTTAACTATAAAAAAACCCTTACAAATTTCAGTACAGGAAGTTGAAGACTGTGCTAAAAGTGACATCTTAAATGCACATTCAAGCCCTGGTGATCAAACTGGACAATCGGGTCGGGGCTTCTTCTTCATCTCCCACTGTTCATTAGCACGTGTTCTCCATCTACAGTTGTAAGACGTTTAGTGCGAAATGTTAAAGTGGAGCAAATCTCGGGAATCTTACTCCAGACATTGTCTTTGTCTGCTCTATTCCAATATTTGGTGCAGTGTGATTCACGTGTTGTTCCTCTTTCCCACTGCCTTCTGCGGAAGCTGGAGAGATTACAGATTTCAGATGGCTTGTCTGTGTACCTTCAGAGTTAGATAAGCTAATTCTTCCTGTATGTCCATCCTGATAGTGGATCCCTCTTTCATATCTTTCATTCATCCATCCATCTTCTTACGCTTCACCCGGGACCGGGTCGCGGGGGCAGCAGTCTAAGCAAAGACCTCCAGACTTCCCTGGCCAGCTGAGAGACGCAGTCTCTCCAGCGTGTCCTGGGTCTTCCCCGGGGCCTCCGCCCAGTGGGACATGCCATATCTTTCAGTTAATATATATGTACTTATATATAATATTTATTTATTCATCTATATTTAGGAGTTTCCCTTATTGAGAAGAAAGATCTTAGGGCAAGGATGACCAGTTTAGCTTAGTATGTTTAGTTTAGCATCAGCTTTTGTTTATATTTCATGACTGATTTCATGTTTTTGTATGATTATTGCTGTGAAGTCCATTGAGACAATTATGTTTTTCAAGTGGGCTATGTAAATAAAATTTCATTGAATATCTGAAAGACTTGGTTTCATATAATTCCAGTCAAATACAAACCACAAATATGAATTTCTTCATCAAGATCAATTTTCAAATGGTTGGCACTTTTGTGAGGGTCATCCCTGTTTGGTCAAAATTCAACCTGGTTTACCTTCAAACGTGGACACATTTTTGTATGTAGATCCCAAAAACGGTCTAAAAAACTAGAATGTAAGAGTTTTTAATGCAAAAATGTGCACATGGTTGCATTAACTTGGAGTTTTAATTGGAAGTGGTCACTTGAGAGATTGTTACCAAGGTTGATGTAAACAATTCACTTCCTGAAAAACAACTTCTGAAAAATGAGTAGAAAGAAAGCAATTTGATTTGTGTCTTCTTGGTCATAAATTTACTGATATAGTAAAAACCAACACCATTTTGTTACTGGTAAGAGGTGTCAATCGTTTTACTGTCCTCAATGGCTAAAGCGCTGTATAGCCCCAGTCATATGAGTCTGTTCCCGCACACACATTCATGCACTGTCGCTTGTCAGACTGGGTTTAGACGAGCAGAGCGGGAACCAAACCTACAATCTGGGGTTGACCACTCTTCTATGCCATGGCTGCCCCAGTTTGTTCAGTCAGGACATAATTTGCAAAATTTTGCATATGTGCTAACACAATGATGCACACAAATGTGGCCCCATAAAAAAAGCATTGAATATAATCTTGATCAACTTTAGAATGCCAGAGAGAAAGAATGTTGAGTCGTACTGACTTTTCACAGAGGTCTCATTAACCAAACTCGCTGATGGCAGAATGGGCACTACCATAGAAATAACTTGGCAAATTTTGGGGGGGCAGAACACACATATTCAGCACATTCATCCCATGAGTCAGGGTGTCAAACTAAATCGGACAAGGGGCCAAAATCCAAAACACACCTTAGGCTGTGAGCCAAACTGGATAAACATTTATTGAACACGCTAAAACTGAATTTTTAAATCTTTAAAATTGTAACTTTTTTACATAAATATGAAAATTAGCAGGAATGCTATTCCAGAATAAATCAACTAAAATATATTTTGTCAAAATATAAAAGTTAGACATAAGTGCAAGATAACATTGGGCCATTAATAACAGTAAAATAAAATGATCTGGAGGGCCGGATAGAATTACCCCGCCGGCCGAATCCGACCCCCGGGCCTTGACTTTGGCACGTGCCGGAAGCGCATGTTCCTTACTAATATTGTACTAGCTCTTACATTCTTTTGACTAATGTGACTCTTACACAGCTGACACAATAAACGTAACTCCAGCAGATTTACAGTGGAAAAAAATCTGCTTTGCGCCATGGCACAGGAGATGCATATCTGCTGAAAAAGCCGGAATAAAAACAACATTTTCTCTACGTCAGAATCAGCTGTATCACAGTGATCACGTGACCGGTCAGGGATTTATGGCATGTCAAAGATAGGGCTGCAAAAAGTATCCAAATACTCTTTGATATTTGGAATCTGCTCCCAAAACTTAGAGTACAAATATTTGGGACATCCAAGATCGGTGAATGAGAATGGAGTAAAAATAGAATTCAGACAAGTACTTATTGGTGTGAAATGCAGAATAATGTTGAATTTTAGGATTATAAATAAAAAAAGTAAAAAATTTGCACTGCTACTGTAACCAGAAGTAATCGAATCTTTAAATCAGTGTCAATGAAGCTTCCTATTTTCAAAGTAATGAAGTAAATAAGTAAACTTTATCTATATAGCACCTTTCATCACAAAGTGCTTTACAGAATAAAACAGTGAAGGTCATAAAGCAGATCAAAACAGTAAATGGAACAAGGGAAAGAACAAAAGCTCTTTCAAAAGCAGCATCTTCAGCTGTTTCTTAAACGACTCAACGTTGTTGGTCAGGTAAAGGATAAGGGCACTTTCCAGGTCCCCTCCAAGAGACACCACAAAGGCCGGGTACTCCGAACTGCTGTTTGGCCTGTAAGTCAAGCAGAGACCTTTCCTCCACTCAAAAGCAAAGGAACACGACGCTCTCATCCACTGGTGGGAACTCCAACACTTGCAGGCTACCTCTCACTTTTTCCATCTCCAGAATGGTATTGAGTCCGAACCCTTTCAATAGTCGGAGTTTCAGAGCCCAGTTTGTGAGTAGAGTGAAGCCCAACTATATTTAGTCAGTACCTTTCCACTTCTTGCACAAGCTTAGGCTCCTTCCCTCCCAGAAATGTCACGTCCCAAAAGCCAAATTCTAGAAGTGGGTGCATCAGAATTGGGCGGAGCAGGGAACTTGTGGCTAGCTATAGTTTCTACACCAAAGCTTCTCAAATGGTATTGTTCTATCTGCTCCTGATTCACAAAAAAATGAATTAAGAAATACTCAGAAATGCATTTTAATCTTTATTTATAATGAAAGAAATGCCACAAGAACATGTTAAAAACACCCAAACCACATGTTTTATTAGAGTGGACCTTTAAACAAGAGAACATATCTACACAAAAGTTTAAATGTTTTGCCTACAACACTTTATTTTTCCTGCTCTGTTAAGAAACAACAGAGGCACCACCAGACTACTGGGCACATAGAACCAAATCTCACACGTCATCAATACACAGTCATTTTTTTCTCCCGATAGATAATGAGTGATCCATACCAAACCCCAGGCAAATCTCAGCAGCAGAGCTCCAAGAATCATCAGGATGGTGTAAAACGCCTTCTTCTTTGATTGGTCAACCCCCTCTCTGGCCCCGCCCTCTTTTCCCGGACCCGGTCTAGTCAAAACCCAGAGGACAGACAGACTGCAGAAGGAGATGACTAATAATGATGTAATACTTACACAGAAATCCACAGTGACGATGCTGTATACTATCATCACCAGTAACATCAGAACACACGCGATCAGCCAAACACAAACATTCATGACATTTCTGATCCTGATTCCTCTTTCATTCCTAAATTTCATGTAGATGATGGGATGAACAACGGCTAAGTAGCGCTCGAGACAAGTCAGGATGTGAAACAACGCCTGACCATGCCAAGAGAAAGTCAAAGGGTAGAATGCAACACTCAACACGAGAACGTCTTCTCTGTAAATTCCAATGCAGCAGGTGATGCAGCCGAGCAAACCAATCAGCTCCACAAAAACGATGTGGTAGGTGAAGCTGTCGGAGTGACTGATTGCTGATCCAGATGAAGAAGAGCGCATCTGAATCCATTTTTGGAGACCACAGCAGAGGATGAAGATAAACAGAGGAAGGAGGATAAAGATATTAGTCATATAAATAGTGATGTAGATGTCAGATCCTGGTTTTGTTAAGTAGCAGTAAAAATCTGAGGGAATGGAGGAGTTTACGAGTGAATGGTGATGAAAACGGTTGGTAGAGGAGAACATAGCTGGCCTCTGAAAGACAAAAAAATAAACTAGTTACAATTTTTCAAGTTATGTTTTCACTTTTGTGAAAAAAGTTAGTTCATTTTTTATTTTAACGCAAAAACCAGGACTAATTATCAAATAACTTTTAACTCCACAAGTGAACTTTTTTTTTTAACCACTAAAGACTGATCCACACCAACCTTATCGGTGTTCGACTCCTTTTCATGTGAGCTTCTTTCTCAACTAATGTCCTTACTGGAATACGCAGCCCTTCCTCTGGTAATTTAACGGCGACATAAGTGTTATTTGCATTAACCACAATGTGTCACAATTAATCAATGCATTTATGTGACATTTGAACTGCCCAGAATGTGGAGTCTTATATGACAAACGATAGATAGATAGATAGATAGATAGATAGATAGATAGATAGATAGATAGATAGATAGATAGATAGATAGATAGATAGATAGATAGATACATGTATTCATCTCTAGGAAAGAACTGATATGAAATGACACTAGCAACAGTGTAAAAAAAATCATTAAAAAATAAAATCTGACAGAATAATTAAAAAGACAAAAACCTTCCTAATGTGGAGTGTAGTCCCTGATTAAAAAGGTTTATAGTGTTTGAAATAAAGTAGGTTGTGTACCTGTTTGTTTTTGTTGCTGGGGCGATAAAACCACGGCCTTCTGGTCTCCGGCTCCTTGGGACTGAGAGTAAGTTTTGCATCAGCTCTTCCAATCTGTCTGCTACTGCGTCTCCTCTGTCA
>NC_050529.1:5045467-5047023 GCF_002922805.2 Oryzias melastigma
GGCCAGATAACGCTCCACCGACGTCAGAATGTGAAACAGCGTCTCTCCGTAGAAGTTACAGGAGAGGAGGAAGAGGCCGAACGGCAGCATGTCGTACCGATTGTGGTGAATTGCATAAAGGCTAAGGACACATCCTGACACGCCGACGAACTCCAAAGTTGCCATGTTGTAGGTAACACAGTCAGAGGGACTTATAGCTGCTGAGGAGGAGCTGGATCGCCTCTGCCGCCATTCTCTCAAACCATAGGAGAGGATGAGGATGGTGAGAGGAAGAAGGAGCGAGATGTGGGCGATGAGGAAGGTATTGGAGATGAAGAACCCTGGGTTTGTATAAAAACAATCAAAATAGGATCTCTGGTTGTAGCTAGATTGAGTCTGTTGAAGAAAGGAGCCATTGGAGTGAATGCTGGAGTTTACCATCATCTCTGGAAGAAAAGACATTAAGAAAATGACCTTTGACTGGTCTGGTGGTTGCAGAGATGGAAAACTTTAGTAAATAGATTCCTTAATAAATTATTTCTGAAACATTAACAACATTAACAACATTTATTAGCACTGGGTCATGTCTAAAATATAATCCCAATAATGTTAAGCTTAGTAAAACCATTTTTAGAAACAACATCATGCATTATTAATGTGTTTATAAGTCATTTATTAGCATTGTTGAAGGACACATAAATGCCTGAAAGTGTTAATAATCTACTTGGTGGATATATTTGGTTATTTTGTTGTAACACCTAATCTGAAGGGTTTTATTTCTTTCTTTATTCATTTATTTATGTCACAATTGGTCATAAGAGAAAGAGCATTGAAAAATTCAAGCATTATAAGCATGAAGAATTAATAACTTTTTGGAACACTGATTGGTTCCATTTAATACACTCAGAATTTTTAAAGAACCAATATTAACCCATAGAGCTCAGAATTTATTTCCATCATGACAAACTAAAATCTTAATCATGTTTTGTGCTCGAGTAGATGCTTAAGTTTGTTTTTTTGCCTGCAAATTCTAATAAAATAAATATTAGACAAACTGTTATGCACAAGTATTATATATATATATGTATATATAATGTTATTAGATATAATTTCATCCCAGGCCTTCATGATTACACTCATACCTAGAGACAATTTACAGTCATCAATTAACCTAACAGGCATGTAGCTTTTTGGACAGTGGGAGAAAAGAGGCGCCCAGAGAAAACCTAGGAATACACGGCGAGAACATGCAAACTCCACACTGAGGAGCTCCGGTTGGGATTTGAACCAGGACCTTCTTGCTTTGAGGCTAACCACTGAACCAATGTACAGCTATTGGCTTAAAATATATCTTTCAGAAGATAACTTATAGTGAAAAGTTACAACTTCGCATTTTATTTTTAATCAAGATCATCTCTAGGATCTATACACAACCTATTGAAAAAGGTTTTTCTCAACCTATCAAGCTCGATCTAAACCTGCCATAACTGTGTAAAGAATAAGACAAAACCCCAACTTTTAAAAAAGTTTAAATAAAAAAAATATAAATATCAGTGCATGCCTAAAAATAAAAAATA
>NC_050529.1:5047170-5060493 GCF_002922805.2 Oryzias melastigma
TTGGGGTTGGACAATCCCATAGGATTTCTTCCCCAGATATCCTGTTCCAAACCAAAATGTCCGGTCATGTTTCTAAATATCTCAGTAAAGTAAACATATACATATAAGAACATTGTCATTACTTTGAAATCAATTGTTGTCTGTAGTTCTCATTGCTCAGTAATGTAAATGTTCAACTTTCACTTGATATTATTTAGTGCATCTTAATCTATGTTAGCACAGTTACATAATAATTGGGCATTTAAAATATCAAAGCATTAAAAAACATTTTAATAACTTTGAATTTTACTTTTTACTTTTCATAATAATGGATAATATGATAATACATTCAATATATGGTACAGCATGAACTTTACAAAATATTAAATTTTGTAAAGATGAGTATTATATTCTTACAATTACACTTATACAAATACAAATTAAAATTGTATTAGTATATATCTTACCAGTGTTGGTTTTGAAGCTTGATCCAATGTTTCTCTTCATCTCAGTCTGTTAATTGTGATGTTTTGTTTTCATTTTCTAAATACTTTAGTGACCTGTGTCTCAATATGCAATTCAAAAAGACTTATTTGCATAATAAAAGCATATTAAAAGTGGCTGAGAAATTGATAAACTGCCAACGTCAATAAGTTCTTCATTTTTGAATAATTATATGTATCATTCATAATTGTACACATTTGAACCAGGTCTATTTATCAATATATATTTCAAACAAACAACATGTTATGCATTAAATAAAATTATATCATCAATAATCAGACAGAAAATTCAAATAAAATGAGGTGTATGTCTGAAACAACCATTAGTCAAACTCACCGAGTCATTCTACAGGTCTAGTTTGTACCCAGTAGTGATTGCTCTTGTTGATTATATTCACTGGCTGGGACGGATTTTTTTTTCTAGGTATGTCAAATAGGGATGTGCAATACTGGGATTAATCTCATACAACGTAATTGCAGGGCTTGTATCATATGTTAATACCAATATTTTTTCTGTAAATTTTTTATTTTAAAATAATTTTGGAAACAGTTTTTTTTATTAATTAAGTATATAATAACTAACAGGAGGGAGCCAGGCCTGGCTCCAGGGTGGGGCCCCGGTGACGCCAATCCGGGCGACGTAGCGGAATCTTTCTTGTTCTTACTCATAAAGGGGTTCTGAACCGCTCTTTGTCTGGCTTGTCACTCAGGACCTGTCTGCCATGGGAGACCCTACCAGGGGCAGAAGCCCCCGACAGCATAGCTCCTGAGATCACTCAAGCACTCAAACCCCTCCACCACGTTAAGGTGGCGGTTCAAGGAGGGGATATATATATATAATCAAGATGTTTTATTTTTTAAAACATCGTTTATAGGTATATAAAAAAAAAGTAAATTTGTGAGGAAAAACCTGGGAATATATATATATATATATTCCCAGGTTTTTCCTCACAAATTTACTTTTTTATATACCTATAAACGATGTTTTAAAAACAATAAAACATCTTGATTGGTAGAAGCTTGATCCAGGTTGATTTCAGGTTGGCTGCTCACAGGTGGGGGGGTGTCTGTCTTCTTTTAACTGTCACCTCACGTGGCATTGGGTGACTGTGGAGATTCCTTCATTTTTTAGACAATTTTGTGGAACATTTATGTCAGTTCACATCCAAAAATAAATAATGGTTGGTTTCCTCTTTGGATTTCTTAAAGCAGACAGCTCAGTCTTGTTCCGACCGCCTCTTCCCCACACCACTCATAGCAGGTGAGGCTCTGCTGCTCTCCGCTGCAGACGTCAGTGAGAAGTTTATTCTCCGCCTTATTTATTACAGTAGAGGATCGGTTCTGTCCAAAAACTACAAATAAATCCCATATTATCCCTTTGTTTGATTGAAATCGCAATCACAGAATGTAGAAAAAAGGTTTACCTTTATTTTAGACTGAGTTTTATTACGCTGATCTCACAGCTGAAAGGCAGGACGTCTAAGATTAACCACGATTAATGAATATTAACTAATTAATTATGTTTTATTAATCGCGCGAATTGATGCATCAGTATTCACTGGTCCTAATATATATATATATTACCTTTTATGTCCAGAATGTGAATAGAACATGGAAACATTGCTAAATAAATGTAGTGTCACATAGGTGAGGTTCTGCTGATTAAAATGATACAAATGATACAAATAAGCAAGCAGGCAGTCTTTTAAATTAAAAATACAGAAGTAAATTCAAAAGTAGACAAAAACTTAGTTTTAGACCCTAGGTTCCAAAGGAATAGAAATACATGTTCTTAATGTATACATTTATGTGTGATTTCATATTATGATTACTTTCAGATAAGTGGCTGGCAAATACTGTAAAAAAAAAAAAAATCTATAATAACGTCGATTAATCGCAATCATTTTTTTTCAAGATTTGCAATTAATTAGTTAAATCGATTCCCGGCCCCATATATATGTTTGTGGTTCTGTTATACTTAACTTTTTTTTTGCACCAGTTTCTGTTTTCTTATTATTATTGTAGTATTCCATTATTAACATGTATGTCTATATTTGATACATTGTCAATTCAATTTGTTGTGATTAACTAATAAACATTTTTACTAGCTGAAAGTCTCCCTCCTGTTAGTTAGTATGTACTTAATTAATTAAAAAAAACTGTGTTTCCAAAATTATTTTAAAATAAAAAATTTACAGAAAAAATATTGGTATTAACATATGATACAAGCCCTGTAATATATATATATATATATCTACTGTATACACATAGCAGGTCATTAATAGAATAGGGGAAGGGCTTTAAGGAGAGCACAAGCCCTAGCATGTGTCTCAAGCAGTCCTCCCGCCGCGCCCGTCAACCAGAGCATCCTCCAACCTCCGCCACCAACCAGGGCCCGCCAAGCGAGACGCCACCACACACTCCGGGCAGCCACCCATGAGGAGTCCTGTAGAGAGCAAGGCAGGGGACATAAATCCCCAGTCCAAAAGGAGGGCGCCCAACAGAACGATTTCTTTGAAGACAATAAATCTGATTTTCTCATTGTATCGTTTGGCCAATTTCAACTTTATTTCTTAATTGTGGTTTTGTTTTAACAAACAGACTTGCTTCACTTTAAAAAAAAAAAAACTTGTATTTGACTCCTAACAACACAAGTTTAAAAGTCAACATACAATATGCATAACAATTTTAAGAGATTTTTTTTTCCCATGTGTAGTTAAAGTCGGACTTTAAGCTGATTATGTTCTAGAAATAGGGATAATTGGACTTGTATGCTTAAAATAGGATATATTTGGGGAAAATATATTATATATATATATATATATATATATATATATATATATTAACTCTTTATATATTATATTTTTACTTGCTTAAAATGTAAGTATTTTATTGAAGAATACACATTACAATACATTTAATGCCATCATTATTACTATATTGCAGGACAATAAAAGCTGAGTTCCTCACTATACAATCAGAATTCATTGAGTTATTTTATGTCACTGTACATTCAAGTCCCTTATTACAAATTCATTATAAGTAATAATAACAAGCACATTTTTCAGAGAAAAGAACATCACATATCATAAAGGGAAGTTAGTAAAAACAAGACGTGTTCCTTTTTTTTAAGGCATTTAAATGTATACATTTGAAACCATGGGGTTTGAATATAAATTTAAATCATTTATGTATCTTGTGCACATACAGCAGAGGTAACACCAGACTGGTGGACAGATTGAACCAGATATCAGAAGTCATCACTAGGCAGCTCAAGTTTACCTCTATAACAAGGAATAAACCCCAAACTAAACTCAGAGTAAATCGAACTACCAGCACTGCCAGTATAACCACAATGGTGCGGAACGCTCTTAGCTTTGTCTCGTCAGCTCTTTTCTGTTTGGCTGTAGCGGGACGAATCAAAACACGAAGAACAGAAATGCTGCAGAAGGACACGATTATTAAAGATACTGTCAAGAAAGAGCCATTAATGATCATGTAAAAGCTTTTGCTCAACATTGAAGTCTCCACGAAGCAAAGGAGCCAGACGCTTGCAACGCTGACGTTCCTGATTCGGACGCCTCGGGCACTCTTCAGGGTTAAGTAGAGAACTGGGTGAACCACAGCCAGGTACCGGTCCACACAGGTCAGAACTTGAAAGAAAATCTGTCCGAACCAGGTGAAAGAGAAACAATAAAACCCCACTAGGAATAGCTGTAAGTGATTGCTACAGATGCCGCAGAAGCCGAGGAAAAACCCCAAAACACCAATCAGCTCAATGGTGACCATGTGGTAGGTGAAGCAGTCGTTGTGATTCATTGGCGATTGCTTCTGTTTCCGTTGCTGCAGACCATGATGAAGGATAAAGATGCAGAAAGGCGTTACGATAAGGATGTCAGTGATGAAGAATGCAGCAACGGCAAAGGAGCTCGGGGGAGAAATGAAGCAGTAAACGTCAAGAATAAAGTCAGAGCCGTTGAGGGAGCGGGGACGGCTGAGTGCATCACTATTGGACGATGGATACATTCCTGTGGAACATAAGAAACAATGTTAGTGAATTACTGACAAACAAGAATTCATGCTTACTAGCCTGGAAGGCATCAATGTTGCTTGCCATTTTAGTAGCACTGGTACAAGTTGCCTTTGAGTAAAATCCAAAATGGCTGCCAATTCTTAAGATGGCGGCCATATGCCCAATTGTCACAAAAAAAATTCAATGCATGCATTCAATGTTTGTTTGGGGATATATAGGTATAAAATATATATATCGGTATAAAATATATATAGGTATAATATATATATATATATAGGTATAGGTATAAAAGAACAGGGCCACAACATCAATTTACTAAAGTTCAAAATTAACCTGCAGAAATGTATCTGTCTATCATAGCAATAAAAAATCTTGATTTTAATCGTGGATGATAGAGTAAATAGATGAATGATGGGTTAACAGTCCCAACCAAATTGTCAGTTTTTGTGTATATAGGTTTGTGTATATTGTGGGAATTCACTCTTCTGCTGAAATATATCATTTCTTTTTTATTTTTACCATAATATAGAGTTTTACATTAAAACAAAACTTTTTAATATAACTATTTATCCGATCTGCTCTTCTGGCGATGAATTACTGTTTTTAGAGTTATAGTTGTAGTTTCAGCAGTAATGGATTGCAGATAGATCAAAATATTGTGCCATAAAATATTGTTTTTCTAATATCATCAAGTAATATCTTTGAGAGGACATCATAGAAATGAACATAATGTACGATAAAGATGGTTCCATTTTTTTTGCTTATTCATAACATTGACTGTCCTGTACTTTTATTATCAAAATTCAAATATTCATTGTTCAAAGCGCTTATTTCGTTAAAGTACTTACACATATAAAGTAGCACATATAATAGGGTAGGAAAGAAAAGCATAATAAGTAAAATCCAAGGTCACAACATGAAGTGAAAACTAACCGTTGAATTTAGCTTCTCAGCCTCCTGTTCTGTGCTTCAGGATGGGAATCCCCTCAGTCATTCCGGCTGATTTTATGATATAGTCTCTTATATTTCTGCTGTTATTCAAATTAAATTCAAATGTACCTGATTTGCATAAAAAAACAGGGCCACAACGTTTATTTACTAAAGTTCAAAATTAACCTGCAGAAATGTATCTGTCTATCATAGCAATGAAAAAATCTTGATTTTACTTTTTCTATTATTGTCTAAAAACTCAAAAAGCTGTTGGATTAAAGTGTTCATCCAACATTTGTTTTTTTTGTGTGTGTGTTTGTGAGGGGGTTCTCTCTATTTTAAAATTAATGACCTAATCCCAATTCTCCCTTCATCTTCATTTATCCCTCCAAACGGAGGGTGATGAAAAATAAAGTCTAATATTTCAAACGTGACTCTCGTTCGACAATGGCATTATAATCACAGATCCGCTAGCATTAGCACAGAGCTTCCTGTGCTTGAATATACATAACAGCAGCGGTTTTTTTTACTTTAAAAAGTCATGCTACAACACAAAGTCATTACTTACAAAAGGAACATGCTTCTCACCGCGACGTGGATTACTCTTGCAATGGTGGACTTTGGGCTCCTCCCAAGTCCCCAAATCTTGATGCATGGTTAAGGATACTTTGTGTCAAATATTGAAACTCGCCGTTTTTTGATGTGCTGGCTCTATCAATTAAATCAAGGCTCCTAAACCTTCAGGCCACAAACTGGTACCGGAACGATACTGCGACATGGACCGCGCTAGTATCCTAAACCTAACTTTAACCCAATACTGGACATGGCTCAGTAACGGACCAGGTTATGGTTTGGGTAATGGGTTAGGGTGACACCCCTGTGTGTCACAAAGCGTCCCAAGGTTCGGTCTGCGTTCAGAGAAACTTAGAAAAAAGACACAGATTGCCACTGTTAAGGTCATTCCAACCTAGTACTGTGCTTTTAAGAAAAATACTAACCTATAGGTGTTTATTATAAAATTTACATTTATATAAAGTACCCTTTTGTACTTAGTTTAGTCACACACACATGCATATATATACATATATATATATATATATATATATGTATATATGTGATATTTGTATTTATTGCATGTATATACATACAAATATACAGTATATATATATATATATGTACACACCCACCTTATCCAATCAGTTGCTAAGACAGGCTTCTACACCCTGTGACCCTTAAATAAACTGCTCGTGGCGGGAATTTAAAGGGGGCGTTAGCTCCGCGCTTGGAGAAAAGACAATAAAATCTCCCTGCTATGGTTTTCTTTTATCTGTTTAATCACAATATTTTTAACTGCCTTAAACCAGCTAGGTGGCGCCCCCTGTAGGTACACGCAATAATTTTTTCAATATATGGTATAGCATTAAGTTTACAAAATATTACATGTTGTAATGTTGAGTATTGTATTCTTAAAGCTACACTTATACCTATAAAATGAAAATTGTTTTAACACATACTTTGGCTTTGTTGTTTTGTTTTGCTTGATTTAATGTTTGTTTTCATCTCATCTGTTAATTGTGACATTTTGCTGAAATATTGTGGTGGTAGGCATCTCAATATGCAATTCAAAGTGAGCATTTGCATAAAAAAGCATAATCAAAGTTGCTGACAAGTTGAAAAACAGTAAATTGCGAGACCTTGTAAATAAACTGCCAACGTCAATAGTTTTTTTTTTTTTTTTTTTGAATAAAAGTGTCTATCAGTCATCATTTTAGACATGTCAACCAGGTCTATTTATCAATGTATATTTTAAACGAACATGTTATGCATTGAATGAAATTCTGTCATCAATAACCAGACGGAAAATTCAAATAAAGTAGGGTGTATGTCTAAAACAGCCATTAGTCAAACTCACTGAGTCATTCTATGGGTCTAGCTCTTGTCCACAATGGTGATTGCACTTGAAGATTACTGGATGAGATGGAAAGATTCATTTTTCTTGGGGTATCTAATAGATGTGCATGATACTGGGATAGATCTGAGAGCAAACAATTACAGGTCTAAGATACTGGGATGTGGCATTCATATACAGCAGGTCTCCATAGTCTACAAAGGAGAGAAAGGCTGCTGAGACATGCTGTTTTTTAACCCCAAAAGAGAAACAACATTTATTTCTGAACAGGAAGCCCAGTTTCAGTTTGAGTTTCCTTACAAGATTCTCAATATGGAGCTTGAAAGTCAGCGTGTCATCAATGATGATTCCAAGATATTCATACTGATGGACCACCTCAACTTCATTTCTCTGCAAAGTGAATACTGTGTAGGGAAGACCAGAGTTCTCTTCCTTGAATTGGAAAACAACATTATTTTGGTTTAGTCAGCGTTCAGAACCAATTTGAGCTGCAGCAGTGTGTGCTGTATCCTATCAAATTCTTTCTGCAGCGATTCGATGGCAGCTGTGGGGGAGGAGCCAAAGCAGTAAATAATGGTGTCATCAGCATAAAGATGTATATTAGCATTAATTGTAATACTGTAACATTATGCAACGTAATAGCCATTCTTTTAAAACTTACAGATAAAGTAGTAAGAAAGGAGAAATTTTCACTGCAGCTAGCGTCCTCTGCGTGCACATGAAAACAATCATAATTATAGACAATCATAACTGCTCACTACAGGTAAAACTTGTAAATGAACCATAGAAGGCATTCACAAGGATTCAGGATTGTTTTCAGTTTACCTGGTCAATGCTGAGTATCCATGGAAAGTAAAACTGTTTCTGTTTTTTTTTTACCTCCTATTTTGTGTCTTCAGGCTTTGAGTTTGAATAGGATTTTTTCAAGTAACCTCAATATGAATACATTTAAGTAAATTTGAAATAAAGCAAAATCACAGGAATACTACATGAATTTAATATAATGAATGAATTAATTAAATGGTTTTTTTCAAGCAATCAGGTAATAATACATGAACTAACATATCACATAATAAATCAAAAGTAGATCACTTCAAAGGGAGTGGAAGGAAGCAAATTTTTATTATCCCAACATGCCTCGACCATACCATTTTCTCTACATGAATTATCAACAATATCAAATATTGATACCCTACAATCATAGATTCAGGTCATTAACATTAGTAGCACCAGGCCGCGCCCTGGGGTTTCAGTTGAAGTCCCACTAGAATAACATTATTCATCCGCACTTGTTGATCCATATCATGCATCCTTCTCTCCAGGAGATCTTTGTGATTATCTTGTTGTTCGTTACGTGCCTTTTCCTGTCGGAAATCTTCCTCGAGTTGTAGCAGTGGTGATAGCTTACCTTCAAGCTCAATCAGTGCTGATATTTTAGCATGCATGAGAAGCATAGGCGTCAGTTTAGCTTGTATATCAGTATGCGCGATTTTGATCTCCGTCAAATCGGCTTTAACATTTCTCTTCGGTGCCATGTCCAACTCTCCTCGTTGCGGTAACTGTTTTGCAGTAACTTGGGGATTAAAGTTGCTTCTGAGCAACTTTAAAAGCTGAAGAGATGAGTAGAGTTGAAGACCCGTTGAAAACATAAAACATGATAAATACTCTATTGCATAAAATAAAATCTGAGTTCCTCACTATAAAGTCTGAATTCATTGGCTTTTTTTAATTACTGAGCATTCAAGTCCTTTATACATGTTAACTATAAGACTAATAATTACAAAGACATTTTTCAGAGAAAAGAACTTCACAAATCATAAAAGGAAGTTAGTAAAAACTAGAAGTTATCAAGCATTCTTTAAGATTTACAACTTTAAGTCTTTAAAGGAAAATTTGGCCTATTTTTTACACATTTTAAATCATGGGTTTACATATAAACTTAAATCATTTATGTATCTTGTGCACATACAGCAGAGGTAACACCAGACTGGTGGACAGATTTAACCAGAGCTCAGAAGTCAAAAATAGGCAGCTCAAGTTTACCTCTACAATAAAGACTAAACCCCAAACTAAACTCAGAGTAAATCTAACTACCAGCACTGCCAGTATAACCACAATGGTGCGGAACGCTCTCAGCTTTGACTCGTCAGCTCTTTTCTGTTTGGCTGCAGCTGGACGAATCAAAACACGAAGAACAGAAATGCTGCAGAAGGACACGATTATTAAAAATACTGTCAAGATAGAGCCATTAATGAAGATGTAAAAGTTTTTGCTCAACATAGAAGTCTCCACAAAGCAAAGGAGCCAGACGCTTGCAACGCTGAGGTTCCTGATTCGGACGCCTCGGTCACTCTTCAGGGTTAAGTAGAGAACTGGATGAACCACAGCCAGGTACCGGTCCACACAGGTCAGAACGTGAAAGAAAATCTGTCCGAACCAGTTGAAAGAGAAACAATAAAACCCCACTAGGAAAACCTGTAAATGATTGCCACAGATGCCGCAAATGCAGAAGAAACCCCCCAAAACACCAATCAGCTCAATGGTGACCGTGTGGTAGGTGAAGCAGTCGTTGTGATTCATTGGCGATTGCTTCTGCTTCCATTGCTGCAGACCATGATGAAGGATAAAGATGCAGAAAGGCATTAAGATGAGGATGTAAGTGATGAAGAATGCGACAACGACAAAGGAGCTCGGGGGAGAAAGGAAGCAGTAAATGTCAAGAATAAAGTCAGAGCCGTTGAGGGAGCGGGGACGGTTGAGTGTATCACTATTGGACGATGGATACATTCCTGTGGAACATAAGAAACAATGTTAGTGAATTACTGACAAACAAGAATTAATGCTTACTAGCCTGGGAGGCATCAATGTTGCTTGCCATTTTAGTAGCAGTTACAGCTTTGGCTTTAGCAGTAATGATAGGTCAAAACATCGTGTCATAAAAGATTGTTATTCTAATGTCATCGGGTAATATCTTTGAGAACAGATCATGGACATAAACGAAATGTACATTCAAGACAGTTCCAGTTTCTTTTACTCACTCATGACACTGACTGATTGCCCAGTACTGTAATTTCTATATAAAAGTATTTGTTTGCAAAGCATTTATTTTGTAGAGGTACTTGCACATAAAAAAGTAGCACATATAATTGAGTATGAAAGATGAGTATAGTAAGTAAGATTCAAGGACACAACATAAAGTGAAAACCAACCGTTGAATTTAGTGTCTGAGCGTCCGGCTCTGTGCTTCAGGATGGGAATCTCCTCGATCATTCTGGCTGATTTTATGCTGAAATTCTCTTGTATATTTCGTCTTTTATTCAAATGAAATTCAAATTTGCTTTATTTGCCTAAAAAAAAAACCACAAGTACACAGCATCAATTCATAAAAGATTAAAATGAAGTATATCCGTCTATCAAAACAATAAAAAGATTGAATGATTGACAAGGTTGATTTTACTTTGTCTATTATTAATTTAAAGTGTAAAAACTCCAAAACAGTTAGATTAAAGTGTTCATCACACATTTTTTTTCTTTTTTCTGTGTCTCTTTGGGGGGTTCTTTCTATATAAAAATTAATGTTGAAAACGATACAGAAAAAGACACATATATACCATATAGACCATATATAAAGTTCTTATTTTTTATTTTCTTTGAAAAAAACGGTGTGAAGAAAAAAGACGAGAAGTTTTAGACTAATGATGTAACGATGGAAGCGTACCAAACCACAGCTCAAATAGAGTTGAATAACAAGTGGTTTGGCCTGCAGCCTGTCAGAGATGTGATGAATTACCTTATAGTCAGAAGTGATTGATGACAGAATACAGACACAGACAGATCAACACATTGTCAGAATCAGCTGGTTTATTTCTGGCCCAAGAACACATCACTGTTGTAAATAATTGCATAAAGATGTTTTTTTCAGCTTCAAAATCCTTTGGAATTCTGTGATGGTAGTTCCAAGAACATTAAACTGGAGCTAGAGCTCCATTATTAAATGGACTACTAGATTTTTTTTTTTAAACTTTGCTCAACAATGTTTATCTCGATTGTTTTGTTCAAAATTTTTTTGAATGGTTTTGATTGATGGGATTAATCTTTTTTTTTTACATCCCTTTTGTGAACCTTCCAGGCAATCATTAAACATCTATATCTTATCATTAGAATGACTTTAAAGAAAATGCAGTTTCTATTTTATTTTTTTAGAGGAAAAAAAAAACTACCAATATCCATATTGAGAGGAGCCAGTATGTCCTGGGAATGTGTTGGGGTACCCCAGGGGAGATGCAGGAAGATCTGGGCATCTTTGACTGGAAGAAGATTGATTGATGGATGAAAAAGCAACAAAACTATGTATAAGTATTTAAACTATGCATTTGCTCATTTTCTTTATCTGATTTTTTTTTATTTTAACTTTTTTATGGGACATTGTCAGAAAACGTATCTGAAAATGGACAATAAAGGAGTGGCGTAATACTCAAGAGTCAAAAAAATTAATTTTACTCGCAAAGAGTGAACAGAAGATGTTATAATCAATATACACACTGGAGATTCTAATCAGGGCACACACAAATGATTATTTTTTAGTTGCTGTATTTGGTTACCACGTAAAAAAAAAAAGAAAACACAATACAGTTCCTTACAATTCTACCAACTAAAAACTGTGATAATATGATTAAACTAAAGCATCAGAAGCAGCATTTCTACTAACTACCATTTGGTATAATACATTCAAGTTAATAAACTGAAGATAGACTTTAAATAAATGAATATATACATATATATATATATTCTCTCAACAGAAATGTTTCCCTTCTCTCTTCAGGAACAGCAGCGGTAAGACCAGACTGCTGGGCAGATTGAACACAACCTCAGTGCTCTCCATGATACAATTAAATGCATTTGCAGTAAATTTAATGTAAACCCAATAAACAGACCCCAAAAAGCGGATCAGCAGCACCCCCAGTATGGCTAACATGGTGTGGAAGGCTTTCTTCTTTGTGTCATCAACCCTTTCCTTGGCTCCAGCTTGATCTCCAGGAGGCTGACGGATCAAAACCCGAAGCACAGAAACGCTGCAGAAGGAGATGATGATCAGGGTGACTATTAGGAGAGTTAGTTCCAGAAAGGTGCCTTTGTCTCTGTTAATCATCACTGTCGTCCCTGCGAGGGAAAGGATCCAGACGCAGGCGATGCTGATGTTCCTGATTCGGACGCCGCGTTGATTCCTGAAGCTTCTGTAGACGATGGGATAAACCACGGCCAGGTAGCGCTCCACACACGTCAGAAGGTGGAAGTAGATTTCTCCGTAATATGTAAAAAGAAACAAAACCTTTAACTGTCGGAAGAAGTTTACATCGTTCACTATTAAGGCGCTAAAGTTCAGGAACCACCTGAAGACCCCAATGGTCTCCATGACGACCATGTGGTACAGGAAGCAGTCGGAGTGACTCATTGTTGCAGCAGAGGAGCGATTTGTACGCCATTTTCTGACGCCATAGATGATTATGTAGATGCAAAGAGGGAGGAGGACGACCACGTTGATGACAGCCAATGAAGAGTAGAGGTGCAGAGGAGCTCCGCTAAATACGCACTCGAGATCTGGACAGGAGGAGGAGTTGGTGGAGTCTTGTAGAGCAATGGACGGTTTTGAAGGATGGAGACACACATCTGCAGATAGAGAACATCAAGTCATTAACACAAACTGACAGTTTTTCCAACGATGTCAAAGGAATGCTAAAAATATTCCTGCATTATCGCTCAAACAGGGACGTTTAGTTGTTCCTCTAACTCTTCCTGTCATTCAGGTGCAGCCTTCTGCATTTTGGTGGTTTGGACAGAAAGAAAAAATAGAAAATTTGAAACAAAAGAAAATTAAAAAATTTGCTGTTTTTGAATTTTCTTTTCTTTTTTTTTTAATCTTCACTTCCATTCCTCAGTTTTCAGTTTCAATTCTCTTTTCGAGTTTTTTT
>NC_050529.1:5060677-5088442 GCF_002922805.2 Oryzias melastigma
ATATATATATATATATTTATTTCAAGTTTTCACACATTTTTTTTATTTTCAAAAACATTTTCTTTTCAAAATTTCAGTTTTTTCCAAATTTTCAAAACATTTTCTTTTCAATTTTTCTGTTTTTTCTTCTTCAATTTCCAATCCTTTTATTCAGGTTTCCAATTTACTATTTTTTTCCCCGTTACAATATTTGTTTTTTAAGTTTTCAATCTGTGTTTCTGTTCACTTGAAGCTGATCCTGATTTGACGGCATAGGCGACAGACTGGAGACGACAAAAACGAACTCTGGCTTCAGGAAGTCGTGTCTCTTCATGACTTCTCCGTGTCAATCTTAACCCGTGAGTGAATTTTTGTTGCATGTCTGATCTCGTCTAGCGTTCAACTGAAACTGATGTCAATATTTTGGTAAATCTCTACCTGTGGGATTAATAAAGTTTTATTCAAATTCTTTTCAAAGCTATTTTACTTGATGCAAAGACTTAACAAGCATGTTAAAGTTAGGATTATTTTTATACACATCCAAGTTCTTTACTGCTTCAGGCACTAGGATAACGTGTCTGAACACGAGTCAGGTTACTACAGGTTAAAGTTGTTTGCCGCAGGGTGATATTGCAACAACTCATTTTGCTAGAAGCTTGTCAGGATTAAAAGCTATTAACATTTCTTGAAAGTTAAAAGTAAAGTTCCAAACCTGTTGAGTTTGTGTTTCTGAGCTGAGTCATCTCCTCTTCTGATGCCGTCTCCTGTTCACGTGCTGGAAACACTCAGTGATCTTAATAAAAATAACAAAACGACGTAATTTCATAGACCGAGCTTCTGCATCCATCCGCCTAAAAGTCATTTGCATAAAACAATCGTTAAAAAATGGGGCGGCTATAGGTGGACAGAAATACATGAGGCAAGTGTAAAATCTTTACTTGATCATAAAAAAAAACAGAAATTCTATATTATTTATTCATTTATTCCAAAATGACTTTAGTATAGTAAGACATTTTTAAGAGAGCAACTAAAACCTTTACATTTGAAGAACACAAAGGTGTGAATCGAGTCACATGGCTAAGACTCGAGTCATCAATTTGTCAACTTTAGAGTCGACTTGAACTTTTGCGCTCCTGTAAGCGTTGGAGCCCATGTTTATTGTATTTGATGTATTACTTTGGCATTGTTTTCTTTTATGCAAATTAACCATATTTAAATTGTTCAAAGGGATATGAAGCAAAAACGCCTGAGCTACCACAGAGAGCTAAGACAAAGATGTACACAGGTAAGATTGGTTGTCTTTAAAAACCTTTTCTTATGCATGAACCCTAAAAGTATAAGGGGGGGGGGGGGTTGTTTGCCTTGATCCTTTTCTGAGTCATTTGCTTTTTTCACTATTTGCTGTTACCAAGTCTTAATCCGATAATTTTATAATTTATTAAAAACATTAATCCAGGTTTTGCTGTATTTTTCTTTCATTAACCTTCTTTTATCATTTAACACCTAAAAAGAGCACTTCATTTAAGTATTTGTTAACTATCATTTAAAAAGGTGAGAATTAGTCATGTGAGAAGGTTGTGTGCCTTCATGTTTACTACCTTAAGAACTATGGATCATGTGATTCACATCTCCAATTAAACATTCCGAACAATTAAAAATGACTGTTTCCAAAACTGTGGTTGCAGCATGAATGTGATGATGATGCTTAAGACTGGCGGTCTATTCTGCTGCTCTTTACAATCCATTTACAATCCAGATTATAATAATGAGATCAACAAGAAATAGTATGTTTTATCTGGATACAAGATCCAATTCTGATCCAGTCTGAACTACGGGATTGGGCCCTATTCAATTTCATGATCAGTCTTTGACTAGGGTTACAATACATGTCATGTGACGGTTTCCTCGAGTTCAGATAGTCATGAATTTACCAAAACAACACATTTTCATTCCCAAGTCTTCACGTATTGACGCATGGTTATGTGTCACTTTTTGACATTTTGGGTGTCCTCAATTCATTTTTTGATGTGCTGGCTGTTCCAAATGGTTTGGTCAGATGCTGTACCGGACCAAACCTTTGGATGCGGTTGGTACCATTACCCTAATCCTGTACACTAACCAAAACCTGGTCTGGAGGGGTACTGATCCGAGTCCAGTACCAGTACCGATCCGCATCTGGTACCGGGTTAAGTTACCAGGTTGGGGTGCCGATGCGGTCCACGTCCCGATACAGGACTGGTATTGGTTTACGGTTTGTAGGTTGGAGAGCCTTGATTTAGTTTGGAACAGCCAGCAAATTAAAAAAAAAATAAGTTGGGGACACCCAAAACGTACATTTTTAATGTGAGGAGGTCCTTAACCAAGCATTAAAATGTGACAACTTTGGCATGAGAATGTCTTGACCACAAGACAGTTAACAGATGCCACACAAGTCTGTTAGGGAAACTATATATTAAAATGTTGCTGAATCTCAGCACCATCACCAACAGTGACATCAGATCTGATCTTCCTCCACAACTGACCAGACCTTTAAATGTCTTCTTGTGTTCATCGTCTTTGCCGCCAGCTGTTGTTCAGAACACTTGTCTCAAACGGAAACGGTGGCAGACTGGTCTTAAAGACTGACTCAATGGTTGTGTGACAATGAACGCACATCAATGATCTTCTCTTCATTGCAGATACGTTGAAAAGCTTCACCTACAATGACTCTCTTCATCTTCCACATGATTTTTATACCAGCTTCATGGAACTGTACCAACTTTGCATGTTCTCCAAACCAAACATCATTTTAATCATGTTTACACTCGTCAGCATCTTATTCCACTTCACTCTTTCCATCTTCATCCTCCGCCATGGTCTAGAGCTGTATAGAACAAATCCACCTGGATTTTTATTATCGATAAGTCCGTCTGATAACATTGTCTACCACCTGGTCATAATGGAGCTGATTGGAGTCTTGGGGAGTGTCCTGACCTGTTTGGGGATCTTCCTGAAGGGATTTTATTGTATAACTAGCTCAGTAAATGTTTATGTTTTGACCTCCTACGTTAACTGTTAAGATTGTAAGGGTTTAGTCTCTAGTTTCACTCTCATACTGAGTCTTTGCCGTTAAACCTGGATATATGTTACCATCAGGGTTTGATCTGGTTCTTGGTAGAGACTTTTGCTCCAACCGTCTTGCAGTCAGACCTGTTCAACAGCCTTTAACACTCAAGTACATTCAAATAGACATCAACAACCCCAGCAGAAGGCTTGGTGTGATGAACAGCTCCTCTTCTGGCTCTCCAAGGTAAAGAAATGAGTCTCAAAGATAAATGGAAATCAGCTCAAGTTCATCGTATCAGACATTGACCCAGTTCATAGGAGAATCATGTCATCTGCTATACAGTTACTTGGACCCGTAGCTCCACGTCAGACCTGACAGGTCAGTCACAAGTGATTCACCTCCTGCAGAAGTTGCCCCAATCAAAACAACCATATATGTGTGTGGAGTTCCAGTTCTTGGACCTGCATAACCACGGGCATGAGACAGTTCAGACTCTGGATCTTAGTGATTGAGGGTGAGACACAGCACCACAAAGCCCAGGTTGTTCAAGGCTACGTGATCACTACTGTGTACTTATACTACATTTACATTCTTTTCTTTGTTATTAAACTGCTAATATCCTCAGTCTATATTGCTATTAGAGTAATGATGCTCACACAGAAGGGTTAAATCAAGACTGAATGTCAGGATGTGTGTGATTGTATGGGATGTATCGTCCTCTGTTGGCGAGTCATTGAATGACAAGTAAAAACAACAAAGTGCACGTCAAAACTGGAGTGCACGTGTTATTAAACAGCTATGCAATGGTACTGAAATGGCTTTTTTCTTTTCATTTACTCAGTTCATTTAACAAAAGCTATCAAATTTGAGATATTTTATCATGCAAAGTCATAGTTTGATTCTTGTAGAATCTAAAATGGGACACGCCTACTTTTAGTTGTGTTTCACTAAATAACAGTGTTTCTCTTTTACAACAATAAAACTCCCCTAAAAGGTAATTAAACTGTCTACGCCCATTTAAAACAATTTATTGCGGTTATGATTCTTCAGAAATTTGATGTAGATTAGATGCTCTACTATAAAAGAATGCTGTCAGCGTACAGGAAGGACAAAAGGAAGTGGAAAGCTGCAGGGATACTGATGGCTTTATCAACAGGAACTGCACAGATCCTACAAGACATGAAAAAAATGAATAGCTTTTCATTCATCAACGGAAATTTTAAACATTTATAATGTTATCAGTAAATGACTTTTCAATCTAAAACACTTTGACCAAATGAGTTGTCCAAGAATACGGCCTCCTGCTGCACATGGCATGCATTTACTTGCTGCAATGTATGTTATTTTTGTTATTCATCTCATAATATAAGATGTTTTTTGCGCTTTGAATCTTGTAATTTTACAAGAAAAAAAGTCATAAATTTACAGCTTTAGATCTAGTAAATTTCAGATTTGTTTCCCTGTAAAGTCACGACTTTAATCTTTTTTTTTTTTTCCTGTGGCTCTAATCTTGTAAATTTACCAAAAATAAAAAATATATAACTTTAATCACATGTTATTTGTGGTTGTTTTCTTCTTTTTTATGAGGTCCTAATCTTGTAAATTTGAAAGAAAATAATAAATTTTGCAGATTTTAAATCTCGTAAATTTCAGATTTTATTTTCTTGTAAATTTAAACTTTAATATTTAATTTTTTGTCCCAACCTCGTAAATTTTTGAGGAAAAACTCATAAATTTACAGCTTTTAGTCTTGCATTTTTTTTTTTTTTTTTTTTTTTTGCTGTTGGTCTAATACTCCATCGTACTGCCGTGACCTGGGAACATGAAACACATAATGGTAGGGAGACCTTAAAACTCTAGAATGGATACAGACAGTAAAAGGCCAAGAACATGAAGAGCTTTAAAAAATAAACAGTGAATGATTACGAGGAATTCCAAAACAAGGCCTGAGGCATGTTCGCTTGTCTTGGTGTTCAGGTGATCAGTTGCGCTGCTGCATTCTGTACTATTTGGAGGTAATTAAGTGATTGCTGAGTGACATTAAGTTGTATTAGGGCTGTGAACATTCTTATGAGTTTACTAAAGTTCAGGGAAGGTCTAGCTTGTCTCATTCTGACAACATTGTCGCTTTTTTGGGTCAAATTTAAAACAACTCAAACCCCCAGGTTTCAAACAGCAGTAGAGTGGGCTGTAAGTTATCACCAAAAGTAGTACTTTCCATTTTTGTGTTGTTCACATGCATAGAATTCTGATTCAATCAACGTTTTACACCATCAATACACTGCCACTACAACCTCTCCGACCACCATTGAGGCATTCGTACTCATTTACACACCAGTGGAGCCACACTGGAGCCAGGGTGAGGTGTCTTGGCCAACGACGCAGCAACAATTCACAGGGGAAGATCAATTGAAGCGCCCAACCCTACAATCAAATGCCGACCGGCTCAAACACCGGAGTCCCTGGCACACAAATCAAGTGCCGTGACACGAAAGCTGGCACGATGCTCTCATCGTGACTAGAGGACTGTCAGAATGAAAATAAAGCCACTTGTCTATTAAAATGTTCTGACAAAGCAGAATGCTGCTTTTCCTGTCTTGTTTACACGAAAACATTTAATACGTTTATATGCAAATATTCTTTCATTGTTGATCCGTCATCTAACTCAAAGAGAAAAACAACCGGCGTTCCCAAACCAGCTGAGAGACAGTCTCTCCAGCGTGTCCTTGGTCCTGTTTAGGTTCATTACTTCTTTATTAAAAGTCAGACAAAGCAGAATGTTGTTTTTTATATATTTTGCGAGCACGAAAACATTTGGTGCTTTATATTCTATTATTACTCTTTGTTTGTTTTTACAGAACATGTAACTGTTCTCAAAATGGGATTGTGAGAAAAATCTGATCTTGGTAGGAATTCAATATTTTTTCTCAGTTTATTTTCAATTTAGTTAACAAACAAAGTGCTATTTAGGTAATGCTCCTTCTTAGATCGCTAGTCTGCTGTTCAAATATTCCCCTCTTAAGTCCCTGTGCTCTGCGGACCAGAATAGGTTACTGGTTCCAAGAACCAAATCCCAGTTCTGGGGTGGCCGTGCGTTTACTGTGCTGGCTCCCAAACTCTGGAATAATTTGCTACCAGCTATTAGAGAAGTTACAACTTTGGAGTCCTAAAAAGTCAAACTGTTCCTCCATTATAGCGCTAGAGTATCTGACCAGCTGCTTTTTGATTCTAATTTTATTGAAATATTTGTTTTTATATCTTTTATGGTTTTTTTATGTCTTTTGTGCCTTTTTATTATTCTGCTCTGCCTTTCTTGTGTACAGCACTTTGGGCCTCATTGGCTGGTGTCATGACCCATGCTTCAGTTTTGAGATGTTCTGTGATCCCCGTCAGATCCGCCATTTTCAGGTTAAATCATCCACAGCTGTTTTCATTTAGTTAATCGACCTCAGTGTATTTAAGTGTCTGCTTTTCAGTTTCTCATTGTCAGGTCATCTGTTCTGTTCTGTCACTGGTTTGTTCTCCCGGTTTTGTCATGTTTTGAGTTTAAGTAAATCTTTGGGTTTCTGCCACCATGTCTTGTCTCCTGCATTTGGGTCCTACACCACCATCCATGATAGCTGGTGGTGGAAGGAACTCTATAAATGAAGAAATGAAATATCTGATAAAGCAGTGAAGGAACCACATGTCAGACAAATAAGAATCCAACTTCGACAAAAAAAAAAAAAAAAAAAAAGTTAATCTCAATGTTTTTAGTTGTAGAGATACAATGAAAGTATAGGTGGATGATAGGTGTGGTTCCATCTCTGGTTCCATTTGATGTTACTGTGATGATTATTTAAATACTTGTGGTGTATTAGATGACCTACTTAGCAAAGAATGCTGTCAGTGTACAAAATAGTTGCCTAAGGTGTACCAGAACTATTTAAATGTTTCTGGGACCGTAAATATGTACAAAACAAACCTTTCTAATAGAGAAGGTAGGCTAACAGGAGCATCTGATTGTTTGTCTTCTGAATTTTATATTATAATGACAAACTTATTCTTATTTTTCCCCTGCTTGGACAGATCAGTCCAACATTTATTCGAGTTAAAAAAGGTAAGTGTCAAGTGTCTTAAAAGTCTTACTTTTATTTGTATTTTAAATAAATACACTTTTCACATGAATAAAATGGTGAAATACACTGATCAGAACAATAACCACTGTAACAGAAAACAAAGAAAAATACATTTCTCCATTGAAATATAGTGATTTTTGCCCCCCCCCCCAACACAATAAAATGGAATGTTTTCCTGTTAAATGAATTTATCGATATGAAAATTTGGACCTGAGAGCAAGATGAGCGTTTTCAAACTTCTTTGTTCTCACTAGTGTCTCAGAAAACTTGATTGACTAGTATTGTACCTCTATAAAAGAGGGACATTTATGAAATGACCCATTTACTACTCAAAATAAAGCGACGCTCATGTTGGGTGTCAGGAGTTTGAAAACACCTGAGAGAAGAAACTAGTCTGCAAACAAGCCGTGCAGGAATTATAATAATGTTTGCCAGATCAAAAATGAAACTTGAACACTAAGGTAGATAATTGTCAAAAACAAGTTTGAGAAACTGTAATATAATAAAATCAAAGTTGTACAACAAAGAGTGCTTTACTAAATTTGCATTTTTAAAAGTTGTTGCAAAAACAGTCAAAAGAAATGGCCAGATAGAGGAACCGCCATGTATAACAAACGACCCATTTCGATAATCAGTAATAAAGTTGTTCATAGACAGGTTAGTGATGGTACCAGACATAGAGGAAAAAACAAAATATCTGAATAAACGCAGTAAACTTCATGGTTTTAACATTAAACCCTCCAAAAACCCTTGTTCAATTTTTTTTTTCATTGCTATATACCTACGTTTTTTATTTTTTTAAATGTACAAAGAAAACATATCAGCTCCGTCCATTGTGTTGATCTCGGTCTATCTTGCCTAACAACCCTAAACACTGAAACTTGTGACTAAGGAACAATCAGGGTCACCATTTAACCTACAAGTAGATGGTGGAAGGCTGAAAAACCAAAGCAAGTTCCGTGAGAACGTACAGCTTCACAAACGAGGAATTTGGCTCTGCTTTAAAACCACAAACTGTGAGATGACGATGATCGTATGATCATACGACTAATGAAAACATTCCTTTTAGGGCTGCTGGATCCTCCTCCTAGCTGCTCAGCGAATCACTAGGAAGGTTATGGCTATGCCTGAAGGCTATGTCGTAACCAACTTGAACTTGAATGACATTTATATGGATCTTTTTGATAATAATAACAAATTACTAAAATGCTGCTAATATATTCAATGTTTAGTCCTTAATTGCGAATGGTGCATTGAAACTTCCACAGAATGTTTAATTCAGGACTCCCATATTGCTTGTGTCGAAGCATGTTGACACGTGATATTAACTGGCTATGCAACAACATTTTCAATACCAGTCCTGGTTTTGGTCCTGTCTTTAAAGTTTTAAAGCATTTTGATGTTCCGACCCTCAATTTTATTCTTTAGATTCCAAAATGTTCAATATTAACGACTATTTTCAGTTGAGTTGCACTATAGAACATTGTTTGGCCCCAACAACAATAAAATCTCTTCAGGTTTTTTTTGTTTTTAAAGCAGTTACTGGTAACTACTGGAAATTATATCTGGCACATTTGACGTTCGTCATGACTATGATTCTATGAGTTTTTCGCGATTAGGTGAAAGTAATTAAAGTAATGCATTTAACAAAATGAATCCAGTTTGATATCATTGTAATATGTAAATGGATTAGAGTGACTCCATAACCTTTTATTTCGGTTTCACAACAGGGTGTGTCAAGACTATGATGCTTTAGATACTTGAAGTAGATTAGATTAACCACTTATAAAAGAATGCTGCCAATCTACAAGAGGACTGACTTGGTTATGCCAAAGGAGGTCATGTGAAAAAACTGAGCTGTAATTATGTTTTTCTGGATGAACAATTATTTTTTTTTCTTTTTTCATTTTGCTCCTAAACAAGGTTTAATAAAGTTGGATTAAAAACAGGACCTCTTAGGTTTTTTTTAAACTGAATTTAAATAAACTGAGTGTTTCAGCTGAGCTAAAGCTAACTTGAAGTCTGTTCCAGATCTGTGGAGCATAGAAGCTGAATGCAATTTCCCCATGTTTAGTTATGGCTCTAGTAACTGAATTCTGTATTTTGGTGCTAAACCATTCAAAGCTTTATAAACCAGTAACAGAACTTTAAAGTCTATCCTCTGACAGACAGGTAACCAGTGTAAAGACCTCAGAACTGGACTGATGTGGTCTACTTTCTTGGTCCTTGTGAGAACCCGAGCAGCAGAGTTCTGAATAAGCTGCAGTTTCCTGATGGATTTTTTTGGTAGTCCTGTAAAAACACTGTTACAGTAATCAAGTCGACTAAAGATGAAAGCATGCACTAGTTTCTCCAGGTCCTGCTTAGACATCAGATCTTTAATCCTTGAGATATTTTTGAGATGATAATAGGCTGATTTAGTGACTGCCTTAATGTGTTTATACAAATTTAAGTCTGTGTCTATCACTACACCCAAGTTTCTGGCCTGGTTGGTAGTTTTTAGTTGAATAGATTGAAGCTCCGTAGTGACGTCCGACCTTTTTTCTTTAGCCCCAAAGACAATAACCTCAGTTTTGTTTAATTGAAGTAAGTTGTGACACATCCAGTCATTAATGTCCTCAATACATTTACCAAGAGCCTGTACAGGGCCTCGGTCTCCTGGTGTCAGTCTAATATATATTTGTGTGTCATCTGCATAGCTATGGTAACTAATGTTGTTGTTCTTTATAACCTGGGCCAGTGGGAGCATGTAGATGTTAAATAGAAGTGGTCCTAGGATGGAGCCTTGGGGCACTCCACATGTAATTGATGATGGCTCAGAAGTGAAGTTACCAATTGACACAAAATGTTTCCTGTTTATTATAGACCCTTTTGAGCTAATATAGTACTGGCCCAGTGAGACCCACCTAGTTTTCCAGTTGTTTGAGTGGCATTGTTGACTCTTAATCCAGTGAAACAAGCGCTGACATATTTCCACCATTTCAGAAGACTGAAAAACCAAAGCCTTTGCAGGGAGAACATTTCCACCTCAGCCTTTTTAAAGTCTAAAAAGCTGTGATTTGTGATTACTGGGGCCTCTGCCGGCAGACAATGTTTCCTACTTCGGGTCCAGCATGAGGGAGTGATCTACGAAAACATCACCCCCTAACCAGGATCTGGTGGCCAGGCGGTCTGCCGGGCTCAAGGACCAGTCACCATTGGCTTAGCATCAATTTACATGTTTCGGCAGCATCCTCTACCCCAACACCTGGCTTTTGCCTGCCTCCCAAACACACACAAAGACTCTTGATACTAAAGAATGCTGTCAGCTTACTAAAGGACTGATTTAGGTGTGCCAATGAAGGTAATTTGCATACACCGAGCTGAAATGGAATGTTTATTACGAACAAACCTAATCTGAATAAGATCTTAGGATGAAATGAGGAACTTTGTTTTCTTCTGTTTCTTATTGTCAGTGTTTGATCTCTGCAGTGTAACCTACATGTTCCTTCTGAGTCGGACCATGCAAGCACGCAAGTCCCTGAATTTTAGCACTGGCGCAAATGAATACTTTTTTTATACTTTTTTATACTTTTTTTATACATATATATATAATAAAAATAAAATAAATAAAAAGAAACTCATGATAAAAGTATAAAAGCCATTAAAAACAATGACATAAAATGACCAAGTATTGTAAACTTAAAAAAGAAAAAGAAGAATTTTAATATGGGCTGAACAGGAATAAAACATGTGCCCCAGCATTTTTGCCTGGGCATATAAAATAAAACCTTGTCCAGCGATATTATCATCATCTGTAAATTTATCAATAATGACATGTCCAATATATTTTACTTTGTGACAGACATTAAGGTCAGACTCAGAGTTTGAAAGCAGGGAAATTCAATGTTACGTCTTCCTTTGCACGACAAATCCTTTGACTAGAATTGTATAAAATATCATTATTAAAACCAAATACAGAACAGACATTTAAAAGTTGTTGCAAACCCGAGCTGCTGGGTCTAAAAACGAGTCGTCTGCGTACAGTAGATGATTTACTTTAAAACCACCAACCATGCAACCGGTTTTACATGTATTTAGATCCTTCGACAGGTCATTGATGTGTTTTGTTTCATCCTTTAATTACTAAGGGGAGGTTCCCACAGGTCGGTATTTGCACCTGCAGCCCTCCCCTAAAATCCTTCTGGGCGTTTACATGAGTCAGGATGGAAATAAAAAAGGAGGCAGAGAGAGAGGTAGACAGCCAAGAGAGGACGGCGGCATCCTTCACCGAGACCCCCTATAGGATCCTCAGACTCTTTGAAAGAGAAGCTTTCATCACCTTCACCCTTCATTAAAACTGCACCAGGTAAGACAAGTTTTACACCTGTAGGAGCGTTAGCATTTTAGTTCCTATCGGCCCTAAAGCTAAAGCCATTAATGGTTATTTCACAGCTGTTTAATCCTTTAACATCGGAGCGTTAGCCCCAGTGCTGACAGTTTTTGAACGAACTCTTCTATCGTTGACACAATAAACGTTATGCTAGTGGATCGTGGAACATTTAACAGTGTTGAAGTGCTTCACCAATAAATGTAAACTCGCAAATTCTTTCGTGGAGAGGAGTGGCAGATGTGCAACAAACAAATCCCGCTTTTCCCCACATTAGAATCAGACAGCATAAACAAAGACTTGTGGCCGGTCAGAGAGTCATTATCATTCCTGTGATGGCATCTCCGATGACTGAGTTGTGTCAGAAATGACCAGACTTCTGGTTCTTAAGCATTTGCCGTCTGCAAAAGTTCCATTAAATGTATATTTTACTAAAATCAACCATCAACATGTATTATGCCAGGTATTTTCCAGACTTTAATGAGCTTGATCGGTCCTTCCTCCAAGATGCTCCTCCACCTGCTGTACCTGCTTGCTGTTGCCAGACTGGCAGGTAAGTCCACATTATACTGTAATCCCTCTGAATCTCATCTGTGTTACTACCAGTAAGAATATAACTGTTGGTGGGTTTTTGTCTTTTTTATGTTCCATCTTTTTGTCAGTTTTGATCAGTTGGTTGCTGTAACACAGAATATTTTTTTCAGTTGTTATAAATGCTTATGTTTCCATCTTTTCAGATGCATCCTTTAGCATCCAAGTCAATAATAACACTCAGCTTGACACCAGCGATTGTCCCATCACTTATTATGGACAGGAGTACACAACCGTCTACGTAAGAAACAGACAGTAAAAAAAGAATAGCTGTTAAAGTTTCTACAAAAATTAAAACTTTCTCTCTCTCTCTCTCTCTCTCTTTTATAGACAAACTTCACCGGTGAAGACCTGTTTGTTTGTTTCAACGGCTATTACAACCCTGAGGGCAACGGAGACTGTATTAGGGTCCCGAATACTGACAACAGAACAACTTTTATTTTAAATAATGACTATAATCCTTCCTATTGGACTTTAGCAACAGATGTGATCCACCGCTCTGTAAGCACCATCACAAACAATGCAACATGCTACTTGCACTTTTCTTACAGATCAGTAAGTATACTTGTTGAGTCTTCAAGTTTTTTTATTCAAACTAAACAAACATTAGATGAAACTCTTTTCTGCACTTTGAGATCAATCCTTCATGATATTTGTTCAACATTCACAGGACATGGCTGTGTTTGGCATGGGGTCCCAGTCAGTTGTGTATTGGTATAACACTCCACCAACGGTGAGTAAAAGAAATTAGTGGTTTTAAGGAAATTAAAGTGTAAATTATATGTTTTATTCAAAAATCTTTCAATGCAGAATACATTTCACAGGAACCTTATTTTTGTAACTTTTTTTTCCAGCTGATTGATTTTTGTGTGTCTTACACTCATTTATGTTTGTTCTCTCCTAGTTTATTAGTGTTCTGGTCAACGGACATTTGGTAGAAAATGTGTATGCTATTAAAAACACTGAAGTTTTATCAGACACCAGTGGATGCAGAATCTCAGGTTAGGAAGTGACTGTTTTGTTAAAGTTGCTTTTTTTCAAACAATGATTCAACAAGTGAACTACAGCACAGAGTCTCTGAATTTGTCTCCTTCATTTCAAAGGTCTTGGGGTGAAACCTGGAACTACACGCCAAAATCTGGAAACTTGTTCTTCTATGACATGCAGCAGGAGCAGTATTGTCTCTATGGAAACTTGCAGCCTGCCGGGGGAATGTGACGGCAACGGAACGTAATTACCGTCTTGGTTTTAATGAAATGTGTCTCAAATTGCCTTCAGACTGAATTTGAGGAGTACACTTGTTCATTTGATTTATATCTGGATACAATTTGTCAACAAAAAGGACATTAGTCAGAAAATATTTAATTCTTTGGTTTTGAGGAATGGTGCTAAAACAAGAATCATTTTTGTTTGTTTTATTTCTTCGTCTCCATCAGCTGCTCAGTGAAAGGACTCTGCACAGTGACCGGTCCCACTGTCATTGACTTTAGTGGACAAATGAACTCTGTGTCTGACCTGTGTGAGTACTCTCTGCTGCACGATCAGTCTACTGGATTCTCTCTGAAGGCCAACTTCCTGGACCGTCGTCGCAGAGATGTGAGCTTTGTGGACAGTCTCACTCTGGACTTCAGTGAGAGAGATGACATTCAGCTGCTGCAAGGACACAGAGTCACGGTAAGATGGATAAAAACCTCCACTCTTCTGCTCTGAAGATGTTTGAGGAGTTTTACTGACTGTTTCCTCCTTCAATCTGTCCAACAGGTAGCAGGATCACCTGTGACCCTCACCAGTTCAGTCCAGACATTTAGTGGAGTTGATCTCTCCAAGGACCAGACTGGAGTCACTGCCAGTATTTCAGTCAATGGCTTATCTGTGTCTGTGTTCTTTGATGGAACCACAGCTCAGATCTACACTGAAAGTAAAGACAAAACAATGACAGAAAAGCATGAACAAACATCAGTTTCATCTACAACTTTAATGCTGATTTGACCTTTTCTGGGTTTCTTTTAGCATCTGCTGGTGGTTCTGTGAACGGCCTGTGTGTAGATTCCAGCAATGTGTCATCTTCAATGCTCTCCAGTGACTCCAGGTAACATCTGATCACTAAGTCAGAGTCTTAATGACTGATGCTCTGCCTCATGTTGATGAAAGTGAAAGATTCTTTGTTTATCCAGGTAGGTTGATTGAGAACAATTTCACGTTTACGATGACCTGAGTTTGTATCAACAAAACAGCACGACAGTGCAATAAGATACATACAGATAAACCTTGTCATCTTCAAATATCAAAATTTACTATAGAAAGTCCACAGGAGGCACCAAGTTAATGATTATAAAAAAGGACAAAAGGAAACCTATAAAAATAAAAAAAGCCTGCATTTGTCACAAACCACATCTGAGAAAGATGTCTTAAATGCAGCTAATGATAACAAGGTACGCGAATAGTGAAGTGTCTAGAATGCAAACCATAAGTGCTAGATATTTTAGGGCAGAACAAAACTACTATAGTGAGTTTTAATATAAAACAAGTTTGAGCAGAACAACCGTCCTGACTGTGTTGTTCCACCTGTAGCTGTCAGGATCAGTATGAAGACCCTGCTGATGACACCACTGACTGTGATGCTGTCACTCAACAGTAAGCAGATTTCTATATTCATCTTTTGTGATAAAGATCAATTATAAATGATTATCTGTTTAATGTCTTCTCTGTTCTCTCCTGAATTGAACAGGTGTAGCATCCTGAAATCTGCCCCGTTCTCTTCCTGTAACTTAGACGTTGATCCAGAGCCGTACATTATAGCCTGCAGAAGTACTCTGTGCAAATATCCTTCAGTGGACAATCTCAGGTGTCAGTTCCTGAAGGCCTATGCCAAAGCCTGTGAGAAGAAACAAGTTGACCTGCAGAACTGGTGGACAACAGCTCAGTGCCGTAAGAGAGTTACCAGAAACGATTTTTGTTTCTCAAAGCTTCAACATTCTCAGAGTAACACACGTGTTCTTGTCTGCAGATCACCCACAGCCCATCTGTGAAGACAAATGCAGTGATCATGAGTTCTGTGGAGAAATCCACGGAAACACCGACTGTCGCTGTAGAGCCATTTTTGCCTCCAAGTTCACTGAACAGAACCGACTGGGTATGTCAACTAGAATCCCTGGTTATTAAAGCGTAAAAGGACAAAAATAGATTTAGTTTGACTTATAGCTCAAATTAAATGTAATGGTTTTTGTTCAGGAGGTCCAACTGTCTGCCAGGACAACAACGCTTCACTCAGTCTGGTGGGTTGTCTCCTGAAGGAAAATGGCATCGACTACACTCACTTACACCTCAATGACCAGACCTGCACAGGTGTGATGGACACGGACAGTCACATGGTGACTTTCAGCTTCAGCAGTGACAGTTGTGGAACGGAGGTCACGGTGGGTTTCCTCCTACAACTTCTTACTCTCCACAGAAACGTCTAACGGGGGGAATTGACTAAGACTTGAGGAGCTTCTGTCGAGTTCCATTATATTCAGTTTCAGTTGACAAACAACATTTTGATTTACATCTGAACATCTGATTCCTCAGACCAATAACAGCCAGGTCATCTTCTCAAATGCAGTTGTGACCCGGAACAGCTCCTCAGACCTCATCACTCGTCAGGATAAAGTCTTCATTGAGTTCTCCTGCAGCCATCCTAAACCTGAGTTGCAGAACGTAGCCTTCAAGATTATAGACAAGTGAGGATTAAATGGAAACTTTTGTTAGAATAACAATGGGAACTCTTGTGAGCTGGTTTGTGAGTTAAAGAATCTTCTTTGCTCTTTACAGCTCTGTGGAAGTTTTCCTCCAATCTGGAGAATGGAAGTACAGCGTGACCATGAAGGCTTACTCTGATGCTGCCCACACCCAACTTTTGGATCCAAAGAGTGATGTCAGGCTGAACCAGAAGATCTGGATTGTTCTGGAGACCAATGGTCTGGATGAAGATGTGGTTTCTGTGGTGACCGACTCCTGCTGGGCAACCAGTGGAAACTCACCCAACAGCGTTCCCAGATACGACCTGATCAAAGATGGGTGAGATGACTGTTTCATGACAACCAATGACATTTTCTTGATATTTTTAAAAAACTCAGACCAAACTTTGTTTTTTCCTGTTTGTTACCAGCTGTCCAAACACAGACGATGGAACAGTTAATGTGATGGGAAATGGAGAAGGAACCTCCAACTCCTTCTCCTTCAACATGTTTGAGTTCTCTGGAAAGGAACCTTCAGAAGTCTACCTTCACTGCCAACTGCAGCTGTGTGTTAAGAAGAACAACAACTGTGTGCCGGTATGTTTAAATAGAAACTTCACAGAACATGGATCATTTCTGAGAACCGTTCAGTGAAAACAGAAAATCTTTTCTCATCTCTACTTCGTCTTCTAGGGTTGTTCTGCTGGAGGTCGGAGACGCAGATCTCTCAGATACAGACGTGGAGCTCCAGCCTTGATCAGCATGGTCTGGACTCATTAGGTCAGACTTGATGTCACAGATGGAAGAAGCAGGATGCAAAGCCACATGATTAAAGAAGTTTGACCCTTTTATAATTATTTTGAAGCATCTTCCATTCATTGTTTTTGTTCTGTTCTCTTTCCATGTGGTTTCCACAGAGATCATGACCTTTCCTGACTTGATCCTGAACCCAAATGTGTGAAAGAATCTCTGTTCTTACTGCGAGAAAGTAGCTTCCAAATAAGAACCCAAACTGTTGATTTGGTGGTGAAGTCTGTCAAAAAGAAGAGAAAAAACTCATCTTTCATGTCACTTTGATCATCTGTTTGGTTCTTGGGTAATGACATGGGAAGGAGAAGTGTTTGAGTTTTCTTTAGCTTTTCTATACAATCAAAAAAATTGATTTCTGATTAAGAAAAAGACTTGTTCAATTTGAAGTGACTTATACTGCTTCATTTTAAATAGGTTTCTATTTCCTTTTCAATTATAGGTGAAAATGTATGACAATAATGGCAAATGTTTGTACTTGTATTTGTTTTTGTGGTTGGCTTCAGTTTTAAGCATTTTAAAAGCCAAATAAATAATAAAGAAAAGTTGTGGTTATAAAAGGCTGAATTGTCAATATTATTTTCATACTTGGTCTAAATTTTGATGGAATATATTAAAGTTTTATTTGATAGTATTAACAATGAATAAGAGGAAAAAACATTATTTTTAAAAATAAAATAAAAAATAACACCCCCCCCCACCCCCTTGACCCACACACAACCCCCCATTCCCCTGCGTGAACATTGCAGTTCTGGAATACCGAAATGCTCATATACGCTCTGTCCATAGACATTTCCAATTGCAGACCATTTACCAAAGTGTCAAGTTAAGTCACAAGTTCTACTATTAAAGTCAGGGTAGTCTGGATATTAAAGGAGCCTTACCAAGATTTTCTTAAGCCTTTCAGGGTCAACTTTTCCTTTTATTATCATATATTACTTTTGTAACACTAAAAATCAAAGTCACTTGTGGCCACTGATTATAATGAGCCTGTTGGGCAGTTTATAAGAGGACCCCCGAGTAAAAGCGCCAAAAACAGAGGGCAAGTTTAGGAGTTTTATTGCAGAGGAGTCTTATCATCCAGGGGTGAGGCGAGACCGGGCCTGAACGCTGGAGTGTGGCACAAAATAATTCCAGGACACTGGTCTCCTTCAGAAGAAGATTCTTGGCCCACAATGGGTGGATATCTGGAGGGAGTGCTATTTACATCAACAGTATAGTTCCAGAGGTCTAAATGCATTATGGCATATATATTGTTATGATTATAAAATAAAATAAAAATGACTGCGTCTGTAGATTTGGTCAGTGCTAAATTATGACCTTTTTGCCCTTCATAACTTTCAATTTATTGAATTATATATATATATATATATATATATATATATATATATATATATAGTTGCCCAAATGAAATGTTGTGCTAATAAATTCACTTATTACTTTTTGTCATCAATAATTACAAGTTGTAAGCTTACAAAGAAAGTACTTTTTTGACAGTTAATTATAGGATTTCCTTTGATTTTACAAAGTACATAAAGTAATGTAGAACATTTAAAAAAGAAAGAAAAGATTACCTTGGCAGATGATGCAAGTGAAGGTCTGCTTGACAGCAGCTGCTTGAGCCTCTCTCAAGAACCCTCTTCTGCTGTAAGAATCGACCATGTCCATCAGGTCCTTCATTGTATTCGAGACATCTTGGGCTGCCAGGACCACCTCCTCAATTTTGTCCAGCACGTCAATCAGGTCACAATCTTCTCTTGTTAAAAAGCAAATGATACAACAACCAAATGACAGCCTTCTTATTCTCAATAACAATATGTTAAGAATTTAAATACTTTATTTTTATCCTTATTAAGCACTGTCACTGTAGTACAGCTTTATTTTACAGTTATTCCTGAAACAACCCCTTATTTTACCCCAACGGCAAAGGAAGACCCAGATTTGGGACATCTTGCACTTACATGGTTAGGTAGCAGCATGAAGGGTTTTGCCTAAAAACCCAAACTAGACCAAGCTCATAGGGTCCCCAGGTAACTAAACCCGAAAGGTGAACAACAACAACAGTGTGTACACTAATGATGTAAAGTTCAGATATTTTTATGCATAATATTACATAATGTGAATATGGAAATTAATTATTATTATTTACAGCAAAAAAAAGAAACATTTTCTGAATTAGCATTGTTACCATAGTCTCCTCCTTTTGCTAACTTGTAGCTGTAGGAGATCCTCTTCCCTCACAACAAACATTTTTGGGAATTCTGTTTCCAGAAGGTGGATCCTATATTGAAAAAATCATTAGTTGAGCGGGATATGTTTATAGGGCAATCTAGAATATACTCATAAGAACATGTAATATGAATTCTAATTTTAAGTATACAGTCAGTACAAAGAAAGTATGCTTAACAAATATTGTTATATCATCACACAATAGTAAATGTTCAACTGTATCTCTGCTTCCTTCAGAGTTCACTATTCTGTTTCCCTGACCATCAGTGAGAAGGAGGGAATCCTCTTCATCATAGTCAATGCTAACTTTATGGGTCATGCCAGTTACAGAAGCCTGAAATTCTGTAAATCGCACAGTCAGGGTTTTTCTAGTCTCTAACGTGCCATCCACAAGTTCAGCAATAAAAATGTTCCTGTTTTAAAATGAAAGGAAATTCAAAATCACATAAGTGGGGAGCAGACAAAATAGGATATGTTCAAACTTTTTCTACAATAGTAGACCATCTGTGTACATTATTCAAAATGTACCTGTGATTAGGCGACAAAGTGTCTATTGCAGAGGTCTCAAACTTGAGGCTGCGGTTTTGCACATCATCGGTTGTGTCAGCCATCCCAATGAAAAGTTAATGCAAAAAAAAAAAAGCTTTATCAGCACTGTTCTTGTAAAGAACAGCCCAGCTCTGACTCCAGTGCCCCCCCAGTCCCCCAGGGAAATGGAGTTTGAGACCCCTACCCTGGATTGAAAGTTTGTTCTTCTACAGACGTATCAGTGCCAGAAATGCTCATGTCACATTTGTGAAATTTCATGCGACAGTAAAGTATTAAGTCACCTTCGGAAAGTTTTGGATATCAACGTTAGCATGGATGCTAACAGAGCTGTGATGGATCCTAACGCGACCGTGGAGAATCAAGTTGGAGAATTTCTTGCGTCTAAAGGGATTTCCTTGGATCAAAATTCTGTTGAGGTCTGTCATCCGCTTCCTCGGAGAAAGAATACAGATAAACCAGCGATACTGATCAGGTTTATGAATCGAAAGCACAAGATAGCTCTGATGAAACAGATCCATTCAACATGGATCAAGAACTCCAGAATCTTTGTCAAACCACTCGGACCACCGGACCAGACGAAGCCTCTGATAATAAAATCCATGAACGACTTTTTGAACTGTGGGATCACGCATGTTTGAACCTTTAATTGAAGCAAAATGTGAAATGTTAACTCAGAAAACCTCTGAAGGTGAACTCTGACCCGATTCTGATGAGAGCTTCACAGTCTCTCAGTCAAAACAACGAAGAACGATTACGTGGCCTTAAACTTGCTCCTAAACTATGAGGTAACACTGATTTTACTCAAATTCCTAACCATTTTTCTTGTCAAATTATTAGTTTTTGCATTATTATAATCATTCTTTGATGAAAACAATCTGCACAGTCTTTTTTAATGAGAATTGTCATGTCTCGTCAGGCTTCCTGTTGTCTCGTGTGGGGTTCCGGTTTTATTTTGAAAGACTAATCTACCTCTCGTTCCAGACCTTCCTCTTCCTGCGGTGTCTGCCCCTCCCACACCTGTGTCTGCCTAATTTTCCCCAATCGTTCCCACCTGTGCCTCTCCCTCCTCATGTATTTATAGCCTGCGTTTCCCCTTGTCCTGTGCCTGTTTGTCATTTGTCTTTACCTGCCAAGCAAGCTCTGCTATTGATCCAAGGAATTAAATCCTTAAGCTTTGCATCTGAGTCCTGTCCTGTGTTCAGCCTTGTCAGCACAAACAGGCCAGAATGGACTCAGCAGGGAGCAGTGATTTAACATCCATCCTGCAACGACTGGAAGCCCGCCTATCTCAACAGGAGGACTTCCAGAAAGCCCTGGCGTCTCATATGGTTGAGGTTTCTACCCAAGTTCAAGACCTCCGTGCATGTTCGTCTGGGACAAACCCTCAAGGACCCTCTGCATCCAGCCCAGTTCCTCCTACCTCCACGCCTGCCAGGAGCCAGGAAATCAAGCTCGCCCCTCCCGATCGTTACTCAGGAGAACCTGGACTGTGTAAGCCCTTTCTCACGGATTGTTCTATTCATTATGAACATTCACCCCATGCCTTCGTTTCTGACAGAGCCAGGATCGCCTTCATGATCTCCCATCTAGCGGGGAGGGCTCGTGTATGGGCCATGGCTGAGTGGGCTTGCGACTCCCCGCTCTGCTCATCCCTGATCGCCTTCCAGGAGGTGCTTAAGAACACCTTCGACCCAGTGTCAACCGGCCGGGATAAAGCCCGTGAGCTCACCATCACACGCCAAGGAGGGGACTCTGTCTGCGATTACGCCATCCGATTCCGCACCCTAGCAGCCCAGATCTCCGCAATGGACGGACGCACACGGAGCCTCACGTCAGTGATGGTGACCCACCACGGCTCCTCCACGGCTCTCGTAGCTCTCATTGACTCTGGGGCTGATGTCAGCCTAATGGACTGGAAGCTGGCAGTCGGCTTAGGCCTGAAGCCACGGCCGCTGGACAGACCCATCCAGGCCAGGGGCCTCCATGGGAGGGGTCTCTTTAACATCACTCGTGTCTCAGAACCCCTCACACTGTCCATAGGAAACCATACAGAAATCACATCTTTCCACCTATTTGAAGGTTCCTCCAGGAAGCTGGTTCTGGGCTTTCCTTGGCTGTGCGAGCACAATCCCCGGGTGGACTGGACGACCGGGAAGATACAAGAGTGGGGGCCAGGATGTGACGGGCACATAAGTTCCCATGCAGCAGGTAAACGAACTATCATAAACAATAACCCTGTTCCGGTTTGTCCTGCTCCAGGTCCAGAGTCCCCTGACCTAAGCTCTATACCCTCATGTTACCACCATCTGTCGGAGGTCTTCAATAAATCCAGGGCCCTGAGCCTTCCACCCCATCGCCCCTACGACTGCACCATCGACCTGGTTCCGGGATCCACCATACCTAAAGGACGCCTGTATTCCATCTCAGCTGCAGAACGCCAGGCGCTCAATAAATGCATTGATGAATCCCTGGCAGCGGGTCTCATTCGTCCATCCTCATCCGCAGCTGGTGCCGGGTTCTTCTTTGTGGGCAAGAAGGGTGGGTCCCTTCGACCCTGCATAGATTACAGCGCGCTCAACAACATAACGGTCAAAAACAGATATCCGTTGCCGCTCATGTCCTCTGTTTTCGACCATCTCCAGCAGGCTAAGGTATTTACTAAGCTCGATCTCCATAACGCCTATCATTTGGTCAGGATCAGAGAGGGGGACGAGTGGAAGACGGGGTTCAACACCCCTAGAGGCCACTATGAATACCTGGTCATGCCCTTTGGACTCACCAACGCCCCCGCCGTTTTCCAGGCCATGATCAATGACGTCCTCAGGGACTTCTTGGATCATTTTGTGTACGTTTACTTGGATGACATCCTGATCTACTCTCCGGACCTGGACTCACATGTCTCCCACGTCTCCGCGGTCCTCCAGCGGCTTCTAGACAACCACCTTTACGTCAAAGCCAAAAAGAGCGAGTTCCACGTGTCAACCGTCACCTTCTTAGGTTTTGTGGTGTCAGCGGGGGCGGTTAAGATGGATCCAGCCAAGGTCAGCGCAGTCAGGGACTGGCCGACACCGGACAGCCGAAAGAAGCTGCAACAGTTTCTAGGCTTTGCAAACTTTTACAGACGCTTTATCGGGGTTTTAGCTCCATTGCCGCACCCCTCCATGCCCTCACTTCCCCACAGGAGCAGTACCGATGGACGCCTGCGGCCGAGACCGCTTTCCGGACACTGAAAAGCCTCTTCACATCAGCTCCGCTGCTCACTATGCCCGATCCACACCGTCAGTTCATCGTGGAGGTAGACGCCTCCATTGACGGGTTAGGGGCCATTCTATCTCAGCGGTCGGAGCGGGATGGGAAGGTCCATCCCTGTGCGTTCCTGTCCCGGCGCCTCTCGCAGGCTGAACGCAACTACGACATCGGCAACCGGGAGCTGTTGGCAGTCAAGGTGGCTCTGGAGGAGTGGTGGCACTGGCTGGAGGGTGCAGAGCACCCCTTCATCGTCTGGACCGATCATAGAAACCTTGAGTATATCAGGACGGCCAAGAGACTGAACGCTCGCCAGGCCCGATGGCGACTCTTTTTTGATCGTTTTTCTTTTTCTCTGTCTTACAGGCCGGGGTCCAGGAACGTCAAGCCGGATGCCCTGTCTCGGCAGTTCGACCCTGCGCCTGTTGCCATAGAACCCGAACCTATCCTTCCACTGACTTGTGTGGTTGGAGCCGTGTCTTGGCAGATAGAATCCGAGGTGATGCAGGCTAACAGTGGGGTGCAAATGCCCAGTGGCTGCCCAAGGAATCGCCTATTCGTACCCCCGACACTGCGCTCTAGGGTGATCCACTGGGCCCACACCTCACTGCTTTCCTGTCATCCGGGAGTTAGGCGGACCATACACGCCATCTCGCGGAGGTTCTGGTGGCCTCGCATGGAGCCGGAGGTCCGGTAGTACGTTGCTGCCTGTTCAGTCTGTGCCAGGAACAAGTCCTCAACCAGTCGTCGCATGGGGCTCCTACAACCCCTTCCGGTACCTTCCAGACCGTGGGCGGACATCTCCATGGACTTTGTCACCGGCCTTCCTGTCTCACATGGTCACACCACGGTCCTTACGGTCGTGGACAGGTTCTCCAAGATGGTCAGGTTCATCGCCCTGCCTAGACTGCCTTCAGCAAAAGGCACGGCTTAGATCGTTATGAATCAAATCGTGAGGTACCATGGTTTCCCGAAGGACATTGTGTCGGACCGGGGGCCCCAATTTGTGTCCCGGTTCAGGAAGGAGTTCTGCCTGACCTCGGGTTACCATCCCGAATCCAATGGCCAGACTGAACGTCTCAATCGACAACTGAAAACCGGCCTCCGGTGCTTGGTCTCTCAGAACCCCTCTACATGGAGCAGGCACTTGATCTGGGTTGAGTATGCGCACAACACCCTGCCCACCTCAGCTACCGGCATCTCGCCCTTCAAGTGTGTCTTCGGTTACGAGCCACCCCTGTTCGCGGCCTTGGAACCCGAGGTTGCAGTCCCATCGGTCCACGCCCTAGTGCACCGCTGCCGTCGCATCTGGGAGGCTGCCCGACAGGTCCTGGCTCGGCAGCAGGACAGGGTCAAGGCAGCCGCTGACCGCCGAAGGCGTCCCGCTCCAGCCTACCGTCCCGGTCAGAAGGTCTGGCTCTCGACCAAGGACCTCAACCTGCACGTTCCAAGTCGGAAATTGGCTCCGAGGTTCGTGGGTCCGTTTCCCGTCTCCAAGGTCATCAACCCTGCAGCGGTCCGTCTTAGGCTGCCCCGGTCCCTCCGGGTCCATCCCACATTCCACGTCAGCAAGGTGAAGCCGGTGGTGGACAGTGCCCTGATGCCCCCCACAGTGCCGCCTCCTCCGCCCCGCATGGTGGGGGGTGGTCCGGTGTACACGGTGGAGAAGATCCTGGCTGTCCGGAAGCGAGGCCGGGGTCGCCAGTTTCTGGTGGATTGGAAGGGATACGGTCCGGAGGAGCGACAGTGGATACCAGACCGCTTTATTGTGGACAGGTCGCTCCTGACGGATTTCTTTAGGTCTAGGGCTCCTGGACCGTCAGGAGTCGGTCCTTGAGGGGGGGGGTTCTGTCATGTCTCGTCAGGCTTCCTGTTCATTCAATGGTGCAATCAATTAAATAAGATTAAAAGACAGTAAAAAGAACTGAATTTAAAGATGACCAGCTCTATGAGCACAAAGCCATGCTGGACAGGTTCCCTGATTTCCGGGATTACCAGCATAGACGAGGGGATGCCAAAATGGGCCCGTTAAGCAGGGCCGATTTCTTGTGCCCCGTTGGTTGTAGCTCCATAGCAAAATGGAATGGACCCAGTGGGGCAGAGCTTCTGTTGTCATGTGATGTAAAAATGGGTTTAAAATTTGTTTTAGAGGTTCAAAATCTATCCATCTAATCATTGTTATTGTTGTAAATTCTTCATTGTACATATTTTTCTCTTTATGTTCAAGGAACTTTATTTGATATTAGTCATACCCAGTGGATTTGGTAATTAGTCTGAAAATGAAAATGGGCATATATGAGCATTACGGTAATCCACGTTCAAAACTCTCTGCTGTTCGCGGTGCGGAAATGGGGGGTTGTATGTTGGTCTGGGATAGATTGGCAGTATTTATTTCATTTTTGCTGTGTTTGTTTTTAAAATATTTGTTTTTTTATTCCTGCATAAAGCACATTGAGTAATGTTTCAAATGAAAGTGCTACATGAATAAAGATTGATTTGAGGATGTCGCTGTCAAGCTGTCATTGCAGAAAATGGAGAAAATACCTGCTATTGATATGGTCAATTATTGTTAGAGAAATGTTTTTATCATTGACTTATTTTGGGGGTAATAAATATAATAGTAATAAAAGAGGGCGTTTCTTCTTTCTAACTATGAAAATAATACATGTAAACAACAATATATAAATGTCAATATCCCTAGTTTGTTGGGAGAAATGTATACAGATGGCATTGTAAAAAAACAAGTATTATTGTTAGCCAGTACACAGAGATGAAAATTCAGCCATTTTTTTAAACCAAACCTTTTCTTTATTTGTATCTTAAAAAGTCCCAAAAAAAGAAGAACTGGGCCACAAAAGCAAATACAACATTTGCCATCATTGGCTTACAGCTTTGCCAAAAAATGAAAAGGAAATGCAAACCTATTAAAATGAAAGAGTCATCAATGAAAATGGAAGAAGTGTACAACCAGATTAACACAACAGTAAATACCCTTAAGGTTAATCTTAAACTTTTTATTAATATGTTGGTTATTTTTAGGTCCTCTTCAATAAATGTGTCAACATCAATCAAAATCAAGTTAGAATTTGACAATAGAACAAAATGAGGATACTCTTACAATTTGGATTAGTTAATAAAATATGATACCAGACTATACCAAACACCTAAAGAGGTATATACTCAGAGATCACATTGTTTGATTATATAGAAAAGCTGGAGGAAACACAGACATCCTTCTCCTGTATGATTACTAAACCAACGAAAAGATAATCAAATGATATCAAATTCAAGTTGTCTTCTCTAAAGAATTCACCCACCAAATCAACCTTTTAGGTTCTGATTAAAATATTTAATTTTGTAGCAGTAAGATCTGAGATTTTTTCACACATTTGGGTTCAAGTCCAGGATCAAGTCAGGAAAGGTCTTCTACGAAACACCTGGAAAGAGAATTTAAAAAAAGAATTAAAGACGCTTTCAAATAAAACAGGGCTAAACTTCTTTAATCAAATTACTTTGCTCTCACTTTTGACAACTGTGGTCAAGTTCACCCACAGGAATTCTTATTTATTGGGTCCAGGCCATGCTGATCAAGGCTGGAAATCCCAGTCTGTGTCTAAGAGATCTGCGTCTCCGAGCTGCAACAGAACAACCCTGGAAGACAAAGGACAGACGTGAGAAGATTTTCAGTTTTATAAAAGAATTCTCAGAAATGATCCATTTTCTGTGAAGTTTCTATTTAAACGTACCGGCACACAGTTGTTGTTCTTCTTAACACACAGCTGCAGTTGGCAGTGAAGGTAGACTTCTGAAGTTCCCTTTCCAGAGAACTCAAACATGTTGAAGGAGAAGGAGTTGGAGGTTCCTTCTCCATTTCCCATCACACTAACTGTTCCATCCTGTGCATTTGCACAGCTGGTAACCGATAAGAAAAAGCAAACTTGTCAGAATTTTTGAGAATTAGCAAAAAGATGTCATTGGCTGCCAGTGACATGAGATCTGATCGTCTCACCCATCTCTGATCAGGTCGTATCTGGGAACGCTGTTGGGTGAGTCCTCACTGGTTGCCCAGCAGGAGTCGGTCACCACAGAAACCACATCTTCATCCAGTCCATTGGTCTCCAGAACAATCCAGATCTTCTGGTTCAGCCTGACATCACTCTTTGGATCCAAAAGTTGGGTATGGGCAGCATCAGAGTAAGCCTTCATGGTCACGCTGTACTTCCATTCTCCAGATTGGAGGAAAACTTCCACAGAGCTGAAAAGAGCAAAGAAGATTCTTTAACTCACAAACCAGCTCACAAGTTTCGCATTGTAATTCTAACAAATGTTTCCATTTAATACTCACTTGTCTATAATCTTGAAGGCCACGTTCTGCAACTCAGGTTTAGGATGGCTGCAGGAGAACTCAATGAAGACTTCATCCTGACGAGTGATGACGTCTGAGGAGCTGTTACGGGTCACAACTGCATTTGTGAAGATGACCTGGCTGTTGTTGGTCTGAGGAATCAGATGTTTAAAAGTAAATCAAAATGTTGTTCGTCAACTGAAGCTGAATTGAGCTTTAAATCAGGTTTGAATTAGTTTTCTGGGCCTGTGGTTTGTCACAGAGAGCAGGAGCTGCATCTCAAGGGTAGTACATGTGTGTCTGGAAGTTCCATTAACCCTCATGCTCGCTTATGGGTCCAGATGACCCACCCTTACATTGAGGTGTTATCCCTTCCATGAAAAAGGTGGACAAGATTTCATGTCTGTCATTGGACACCAGTAATGATTGACAATCATTGAAAAAAAAAGTTCAGCACACTGTCTTGTGGGGGTCCAGATGACCCGCACAGAGACCTCAAGGGTACTAAAATTTAAACTTACTAGAGTTTACTGTATTGGGCCACTGTATAACAACATCTCTGTACCTCATAAGTGCATACAGTTTCCTTCAGCCTTACATAGACTTCACAATACAAAAACCACATTCAAGTTAATAGTACTGAGTACTGGCCCCTTATGGACTACGTGCAAGTCCTGCATGAAAAGGGTTTATTAGTAATATGTATGTCACCATCCACCTCAGTGAAACATAATCACTCACCTGAGCACAGGTGTCAGCTCACCTTAGCA
>NC_050529.1:5088492-5151938 GCF_002922805.2 Oryzias melastigma
AGGATTTGAAAAAATTTAAAATCTGTGCAACACTCCTGCACATCCTCTTCACCACGACCAGCATACCCATAGCAAAAAATCGGGTTACGACTTTCAATTGGTGACTGAGACCCCCTTTATAGGTGTGACCATTTTTCCCCCCATCTTTGTTTCATCCCTATTGTGACTGATATTAAAACTATAAAGGAGCAGAAGAAGCGCAGCAGAGACAAAAAGGAGAATAAAGAGTCGTAGGAGGAAACCCACCGTGACCTCCGTTCCACAACTGTCACTGCTGAAGCTGAATTTCAGCATGTGACTGTCCGGGTCAATCACACCTGTGCAGGTCTGGTCATTGAGGTGTAAGTGAGTGTAGTCGATGGATTTTTCCTTCAGGAGACAACCCACCAGAGTGAGTGAGGCAGTGTTGTCCTGGCAGACAGTTGGACCTCCTGAAGAAAAACAAGACATGTGAGCCAGAAGTCAAAATATTAATTCAAATCTTTGAACTTTGAGTTCCTTTAACCAGGGATTCTAGTTGACATACCCAGTCGGTTCTGTTCAGTGTACTGGGAGGCAAAAATGGCTCTACAGCGACAGTCCGTATTTCCGTGGATATCTCCACAGAACTCATGATCACTGCATTTGTCTCCACAGATGGGCTGTGGGTGATCTGCAGAAAATAATGTGTATTACTCTTAGAATGTTGAAGCATTGAGAAACAAAAATCGTTTCTGGTAACTCTCTTACGGCACTGAGCTGTTGTCCACCAGTTCTGCAGGTCAACTTGTTTCTTCTCACAGGCTTTGGCGTAGGCCTTCAGGAACTGACACCTGAGATTGTCCACTGAAGGATATTTGCACAGAGTACTTCTGCAGGCTATAATGTACGGCTCTGGGTCAACGTATAAGTTACAGGAGGAGAACGGGGCAGATTTTAGGATGTCACACCTGTTCAATGCAGGAGAGAACAGAGAAGACATTAAACAGATAATCATTCATAATTGATCTTTATCACAAAAGATGAATATAGAAATCTGCTTACTGTTGAGTGACAGCAGCACAGTCAATGGTGTCATCAGCAGGGTCTTCATACTGATCCTGACAGCTGAAAGTAAAAACAACACATTCAGTTGTTCTGCTCAGACTTGTTCTAATCTCCATATTAAAACTTAATGACTGGTATTAATAGTTCAACTTCTTTCTACATTCTCACTATGGTTGAACTCAGGTTTCTAACCCTCTCGGGTCACTCCTTATTCTTTTTACCTGCCCCTTATGACAGTAATGGGCTGAACCCAGTCATTAGCTGAATTTAAAACATCTTCTATAGATGTGATTAGTGACAAATGTGGGTGTTTTTTATTTAACATTTTCTCCTTCTCTCTTTCTCTTTGATTCATTAACCTGGTACCTCCTGCAGACATTTTATTGTAAATTTTGACATTTGAAGATTATGTTTTATCTATATGTATATTGTCGTCTTAAATGAGAATTGGTTCTCGATAGACCTATCTGGATAAATAAATATTCAGCAATTATTAACCTTCATCAAACACCATGAGTCAGTGAGACTCTGACTTAGTGATCAGATGTTACCTGGAGTCACTGGAGAGCATTGAAGATGACACATTGCTGGAGTCTACACACAGGCCGTCCAGAGAACCACCAGCAGATGCTAAAAGAAACCCAGAAAAGGTCAAATCAGCATCAAAGTTGTAGATGAAATTGATGTTTGTTCATGCTTTTCTGTCATTGTTTTGTCTTTACTTTCAGTGTAGATCCGAGCTGTGGTTCCATCAAAGAACACAGAAACAGATAAGCCATTGACTGAAAAACTAGCAGTGACTCCAGTCTGGTCCTTGGAGAGATCAACTCCACTAAATGTCTGGACTGAACCGGTGAGGGTCACAGGTGATCCTGCTACCTGTTGGACAGATTGAAGGAGGAAACAGTCAGTAAAACTCCTCAAACATCTTCAGAGCAGAAGAGTGGAGGTTTTTATCCATCTTACCGTGACTCTGTGTCCTTGCAGCAGCTGAATGTCATCTCTCTCACTGAAGTCCAGAGTGAGACTGTCCACAAAGCTCACATCTCTGCGACGCCGTTCCAGGAAGTTGGCCTTCAGAGAGAATCCAGTAGACTGATCGTGCAGCAGAGAGTACTCACACCGGTCGGACACAGAGTTGATTTGTCCACTAAAGTCAATGACAGTAGGACCGGTCACTGTGCAGAGTCCTTTCACTGAGCAGCTGATGGAGACGAAGAAATAAAACAAACAAAAATGATTCTTGTTTTTGCACCATTCCTCAAAACCAAAGAAATAAATATTTTCTGACTAATGTCCTTTTTGTTGTCAAATTGTATCCAGATATAAATCAAATGAACAAGTGTACTCCTCAAATTCAGTCTGAAGGCAATTTGAGACACATTTCATTAAAATCAAGACGGTAATTACGTTCCGTTGCCGTCACATTGCCCCGGCAGGCTGCAAGTTTCCATAGAGGCAATCCTGCTGTTGCTGCATGTCATAGAAGAACAAGTTTCAAGATTTAGGCGTGTAGTTCCAGGCTTCACCCCAAGACCTGTGAAATGAAGGAGACAAATTCAGAGACTCTGACTGTGCTGTAGTTCACTTGTTGAATCATTGTTTGAAAAAAAGCAACTTTAACAAAACAGTCACTTCCTAACCTGAGATTCTGCATCCACTGGTGTCTGATAAAACTTCAGTGTTTTGAATAGCATACACATTTTCTACCAAATGTCCGTTGACCAGAACACTAATAAACTAGGAGAGAACAAACATAAATGAGTGTAAGACGCACAAAAATAAATCAGCTGGAAAAAAAAGTTACAAAAATAAGGTTCCTGTGAAATGTATTCTGCATTGAAAGATTTTTGAATAAAAAATATAATTTACACTTCAATTTCCTTAAAACCACTCATTTATTTTACTCACCGTTGGTGGAGGGTTATACCAATACACAACTGACTGGGACCCCATTCCAAGCAGAGCCATGCTCTGTGAATGTTGAACAAATATCATGAAGGATTGATCTCAAAGTGCAGAAAAGAGTTTCATCTAATGTTTGTTTAGTTTGAATAAAAAAACTTGAAGACTCAACAAGTATACTTACTGATTTGTAAGGGAAGTGCAAGTAGCATGTTACGTTGTTTGTGACGGTGCTTACAGAGCTGTGGACAAAATTTGTCAAATCGGTCCAATAGGAAGGATCATTTTTATTATTTAAAATAAAATATGTTATGTTGTCAGTATTCGGGACCCTAATACAGTCTCCGTTGCCCTCAGGGTTGTAATAGCCGTTGAAACAAACAAACAGGTCTTCACCGGTGAAGTTTGTCTATAAAAAAAGAGAGAGATATGGTTTAAATTTTTGAAATAACCTTACTTACTCTTCTTTATTTCTGTTTCTTACGTAGACGGTTGTGTACTCCTGTCCATAATAAGTGATGGGGCAATCGCTGGTGTCAACCTGAGTGTTATCATTGACTAGGATGGTAAAGGATGCATCTGAAAAGATGGAAACATAAGCATTTATAACAAATGAAAAAAAAAATATCTGTAAAGTAACCAACTGTATAAAAATGAAAAAAAAAAAATGAAAAAGGAGAAAAACCGACCGACAGTTATAAATTTAACAGTAGATGCACAGATACGATTTAAAGATATTACAGTTTGGTGTGGACATACCTGCCAGTCCGGCAAAAGCAAACAGATACAGCAGGGGGAGGAGCATCTTGGAGGAAGGACCAATCCGCTTACAAAGGTCTGGAAAACAACTGATGGACAAATGACAAAACATTACGACAAATGTGTAATGTATTGATTTAGCAATCGATCCAATACATGTCAATGGTTGATTTTAGGCTGTGCTCCCTGTGTCAAATGTAGATTAAATGGATCTTTAGCATGCTGCAAATGCTTAACAAGTACCAGAAGTTGATTATGGTGTTACAGAAATAATAGCAACTCTCCAACCGGCCAAAACTCTGACAGTTTACGCTATCAACGTGAATTAGCTGATACTAATGTGAGGAAAAGCTGCTTTGTCGGGTTACCGTTATTGCTTCAATACTGTAAAGTCTTCCATGACCTACTAGCATCACACAAGAGTTACGAGAATTCAGCTAACGCTTTGGTGTTAAAGACTAAAACAGCTAAGCAAATAACTGTGAATGGCTTTAGCTTTTGGGTCAATGGGAACTCAAATACTAGCGCTATTACAGTTGAACAACTTGTCTTACCTGGTGCAGTTTCAATGAGGAGCGAAGGTGATGAGGACCAGGGAGTCTCTGATGATCCTGCAGTGGGTCTCAGTCCTCGCTTGGCTGTCTACCTCTCTCTCTGCCTCCTTTTATCTCCGTCCTGACTCAGGTGAACACCCAGAAGAATTTTAGGGGAGGGCTGCAGGTGCAGATACCAACCTGTGGGAACCTCCCCATCTTGTCATTTGAAGATATGACATGATTAACTATTTTAAATACAGAGAAATTGTTTTGTATTGCAACCAAAGAGGTGTTCAGAAATACATTCTTTAGTCCTTTTGAATGTTGGCTGGCATTGGAATAAGGAATTGTCCAAAGTGTGTCCAGCATAGACAATCCAATCCCTTTCTGTCTTGTTGTTTTAATTACTCTAATTTATTTTTTTCTGACAGTTTCACAAACTGTTCTTTTTGCAATGTCTGCATATAGGTGAAGAAGAATGCTTAAAATTCCTGCACAGTTTGTTCTTCTGCCTGTTTTCAATCTCTGAGACATGCCACCTGACAGGAGCCGGTCTTTCCAGTCATAGAAGACCTTTGTAGCACAAAGAAAATGTAAAATAACAAATGTACATGAAGTCCAATGTAAGACTGCAGTACTTTGTTTTGCTAAATGTATGAGAAGAGAGCAAAGTTTAGGAGTCCATCAGGAAGATACCCCCAAATTTATACAAACAGCTTTGGGTCCTCCTTTTTGGTCCTAATTTCAGATTTTTTCCGGCAGATTTTCCACATATGCAAGGTTTAGAACTTTTTTAGGTTATTTTTAGCCATTATTTAAGATACATGCTAGATGTTTTGGCTAACCTAAGTTTTTTTTTTTGTTTTGTTTTCAGCTTCTCTGCTATCAGCTTCAGCATTTTGGAGAAAAACAATGTCACTCAATTTATTCTTCATATATTTTTCAGTAAATATTATTCATTTTAAACATACAATTACAGTTCAGTATATGCAAATTCCCTCTTTTGACAGAGCTAAGTCAGTCCTTTTGTACATTGACAGCATTCATTTATAATTGGTGCATCTAATATACCTCAAGTATCTGAAGAATCATAATAATGACAATGTGGCTATAGGTTATTGAGTCACTCGTGTGCATTTATATTACCCACTGAAATTTTAATATAGGTGAACATACCTTATTCCACAGTTTTCAATAAAAGCAAGACAACAAATTTAATTTAGATGGCTTAATAATGGCAGTAGCTTTATCAAATATGGTAAAGTTACCTTTAATTTTTAAAAAGTTCTTTGTCTTTCTGTCTGACTGGACCGTTTAATACAGGGTAATATGTAAGGGATAATACCCGACGAAGTGTGCGTTATGAGAAATTAACGCACGACGCGGAGGCCTAAACCGTCCGACGCGAAGCGGAGGACGGTTTAGCTATCCCGCCGCGCTATCCCGCCGCGCTCCTCTCGGCCGCCGACCACACGCTGGCTATCCCGCCGCGCTCCTCCCGGCTGTTGACCACGCGCTGGCTATCCCGCCGCGCTCCTCTCGGCCGCCGACCACGCGCTGGCTATCCCGCCGCGCGCCTCCCGGCTGTTGACCAAGTGCTGGCTGTCCCGCCGCGCTCCTCCCGGCCGCCGACCACGCGCTGGCTGTCCCGCCGCGCTCCTCCCGGCCGTCGACCTCGGCGCTGGCTGTCCCGCTGCGCTCCTCCCGGCCGTCGGCACTGCGCTGGTTATCCGACTGTAGACACGGCGCTGGCTGTCCCGACAGGCCGCGCCCGTTTCCCCCGGTCCCGGTGGTGGTGGTGGCGTCGCCACGCCACACCACCTTGGGCCCTGCCTTCCCCCTTTCTTTTTTTCTTTTTGCCTTCTGCTGCCCACCTGCCCTCAATCCTGTGGTGTAGTCAAGAGCCCTCCGAATTAAAAGCTTGCAAAGTAAAAAACATTTTTTCACCCCGTTACATAAACAATATAGAATGAAGTACAAGCAAAAATAAATCGACATTTAAGAAACATTGATTCACAAAAGCAAAAGATCCACACTCAAAGCACCAGGCTAGGGCTGTATCAATCATAGGTTCCATAGGTTCTGATTTATGGCGAACTGTAACCCGTCCTATAAGTTTTCTATTAAGACTTTGGCCCAATTCCAAATATTTCCCCTTTTTCTAGCCCTCCAAACAGAGGATTATGATAAAATAGTGTCTATTATTTCAGATGTGACTTTTGTTTGCGCAGAGCAGTATACATAAAAAGATCTGTTTTATAACTTTAAAAGGCTCACGCTACAACATTTAAGATGTGTACTGGCAGTGCATTAATGCTGTAAAATGTTGATTGTGCCAGAATTCTGTGTATGTGAAGGATACAAAAGTAGAAAGCACTTCTTCTGGTGACATTCCAGAGCCCACTCTACTGCTGTTAGAAACCTGGGTTTTAACTTTGACAGTTCTTTTATATTTGACCCAAAAAGGTGACAATGTTGTCAAAACCAGTTTCTATCTCGTGTCTTTCAGCGAGACCTAACCCTTTACTCAGTGAACTTAAAACAGGGATCCACACCCTAACTATATCTCATATATTTTTGTATCTCTGTACTTTGGTGTCACTCAGGAATCCCCTCCATGTAGTGCAGAATGCAGCTGCGTGCCTCTTTACCTGAACTTCCAGCCGTGCGTACATCCCTCCAGGCCACGTATGAGAGATCGTCATAAACATTCACTGTTTGTGGTTTTACTTAATGGACCTTTTAACTGTCCAAAACCAATCTAAAGCTTCAAGGTCTACCAACCAGTATCTGTTTCATGTACCCAGGTCACGTCAGTACGGCGGAGTATTAGGACCACCACAAAAAAAGGAGAAATTTTATGATATTAAAGCCGTACATTTGGTTGTACATTTAAAATAATAGAGGCACAAAAAAAAAATGTCATGAGAGTAAAGTTGCAAACTTAAAAGAAAAAAATTACCAGATTTAAAGCCATACATTTGAGTTTTTTTATGTAAATTTGTGACATTAGGACCACAAAAGGAAATATTATTAGATTAAAGTTGGAAATGTAAGAGAGAAAAAAAATCTGAAATTTACGAGATTTAAAGACATAAATTTTATTTATTTATTTATTTATTTATTTATTTATTTTGTTGTAAATTTACAAGATTTGGACCACTAAAAAATCCACAAATAATAGATTAAAGTGGTAAATGTTCTAGAAAAAGAATCTAAAATTTACAAGATTTAAAGTAATAAATGTACGTGTTTTCTCTTGTGTGTATGTATATGTAATTCAAAAGCGAGTTTGTTCTAAGGCCTTTAGGCATAGCCATGGGCTTTGTTGAGCAGCTAGGAGGCGGATGAACAGCACTATAAGGAATGCTTTTTTTTTAATTAGCATTGACAAAACTGTCAAAGGACAGATGGGGGAGGCACCATTTTGTCATCTCACAGGTTGTTTGAAGTCGAGCCAAATACTTTGTGTTTCACATTGTACATGTTCTCCCTGGGGTTGTTAGGCAATATGAAAGAAAAAAAACTAGTTATGTATATAATATATATATATATATATATATATATATATATATATACATACAATCATAAGACAAATATTGTGTTGTCTATTTACATTTTAATACACCTGCAGTCATTTTTTTTGAGGGTATAAATAAGGTTTTTTTTTCATAGTACTAATTGAGGTTGAAGTCGATGAATACTTTTATACTTAGATTAGCTTGTTCACAGTTGGATTCTTATCTGACTTGTACAGTACGTCTTAGACTTCTTCGACTTCTTTAATGTATCTGATGGGATTTAATGTTTTTGTTCATCAACTTCTGTATGTCTATTGATTCCATCACTAACTTGTGTAATGAGGAGTGATTGCGCAGGTGTAATTGAGTAAGTGCACCTGCTGAGCGCCAACTTGATAAGGACCTTTAAGGAGGAAGTCGCAGCGTTTGTTACGGCGGCCAGCGACTAAGACAGAAAGCGAGGGAGAGTTTCGTTCCTGTGTAGGAGGGAAGGACAGCTGCCCCCAGTAGAAAGCCTAGGGCCGGGACTAGCCAGCCAGTGCGGAAGGTGTAACCTTTGGGTGCGGTCAGTCTTCTAAGTGTTCAGGAGTTTCTCTTTTTAGGTGTTTTAACGCATGTTTGCTGTGTCTCATGTAGAGGATGCTTTGTGGTGTTTTTTAGGCTTGATTTGCTTTTATTTTTCACACGGTTTAGGAACTCCGAACAATCTGCAGGCTCCAAGAACTATGGTTTTAATACTTTTAATTTATTCTTAATAAAAAGCTGTCCTTTTTATTCAAAGGGGAGTTTCTGTGGTTTCTGAAGGCTCTGACCAACTAAGTTATTTGTTTTTTTGGATCAAACCCCAAACTCATTACACTTGTCATTTGGATCTCACATTAGATGTTCCAGTATTTCTTTTTTGTTTTATTTGTCCTGACATATCCCATCTGATCACAGAATTTGTTCAGAGCTGTGATTATTTTTCTTTATTGATGTAACTATTTTATTTCAAAACAGATTTTTGAAAACTTAAGATAAAACATTAATTTTTAAACTCCTTACAGAAATATTAAAAATGCATTGCTTAGAAAATAAAAAAGACACTATTATGTCACATTAGATTAAGTAATTATAGTAATGATAAGAGTAGACTTTGATTGCTTGAAAAGGATTGGGCGCATTCATACATTTTCACTCCTACTTAGCTATTTTAAAGTTTTTCAAACCTTTTATAATCTGGTTCTCATCCATTCAGGTGCATGTTTTTTTGAAGTATCAAAGTTGAATGGTTGTTGATTATTGATCAATGCCATAAAACATTCTTTCATGATTTCAGTAAACAGTAACTTCAATCACACATCGTGAAATAAATATGTAGTACTCATGATTGTCATCAAAATACAATTCCATATTGATCCAGTAACCATCCCTATACATTTCAAAACATTTTCAAGTAACAGTACAGTGCGTATTGATAATTCTCTAGTTTAAACATTTATTACAACAGAGTATATGCAAATCACCGACTCTGGCGGACCTGAGTCATTCCTTTTGTACATTGACAGCCTTCTTTTGTAAGTGTGAATCTACCTCAAGTATTAAAAGAATCATAATGACAAATTTGTTCAAAGGGGAGTATGTGGTTAAAACAGAAACCTCTGAGGGGATTAAAAATACATTCCTCAGTGAAACTCGACTGATAGTAGGCGTAGCTATGTCAAACTTTACGTTCTGAGAAATGATTTCAAACTGCATAACCTTTGTTAAATGAAAAGAAAGAGAGCCTTTTAGGACCAGAGTGTTGTACATGTTATGGATTTTGTTCAATGACAGACGGCGGATCTGTCTGCCAGGCAGCCAACCCCCAGCATAGTGATCTTCGCTGCCTATAGGGACCGGCAGCCTAGGTGGTAGTGTATGCTAACTCATCTGGAGTGGCGACACTTGCTTGTTCTGCCAGACCCCTGGCAGTGGAGCTTGTTTACGCCGTGGTCACACTGGACGCGGAGCACCGCGAAGCGGCACGGAGCGGAGTGTTGGCGGAGTCCGCTCTGCTCTCTAGGTCACACCAGACGCGAATTTTTCCGCGACGGTCGACAGGCGCTTCTGCTAGAGCTATTGCTTTCTTTTTTATTTTTTTTGCCATCGTGGTCAATAACCAAGATATCACCCCGTGTTTCTGCTAAAAGGGGATGGTCTCTGCCCCTGTTGACACAGACCCCGCCCCCCAACTCAGCAGTCGGCCCACTTCATTGATCTGTTTGTGCGTGTCTGTCTGTTTTGTTGTGTGTCTGTGTGCACGCACGCGCTCCCATGTGTTTCCGTCGGTAAATTAATAAACTAAAAATATTACCTGATGTTTCTTCCAAGAAGAACCGCTCCTCTGCCTCTCTCTTGTTCAAACGCAGCCCCATGCCCCGCTCCAGTGTGCCCCCACAGCATTGGGGGGCCCCGTCTGCCCTGCTTTTTTTCCTCCCAGAACCCTGCAGGCCAGCACACCTGCTCCAGAGATCTGTGGTGTCCGGGGTGGGGGCTGTCGCGCACGCGTCTCTGTTTTGATTGTATGAATATTTTCATCTCTACAGTCTGTTTAGACACAAAAGCATGATCACATTTGTCAATCGCAGCGTTCTATTGTGAAAAATTGGTTCTATTTTGAAAATAAACCGGATTTTCTTATGTATTTTGATGCAACTTCCTGCCAGTATTGACGCGGAGCGCTCGCGAAAAAAATAGACCAGATGGCGAAACATTCCGCTGCACCACGCAGACCCTCTGCTCCGCTCCGCGCCTGGTCTGAACGACGCAATAGGTTAACATGGGCGCGGAATGGAAGCGGACCCCATTTGCGGCGCTTCCGCGTCTGGTGTGACCTCGGCGTTAGATGTCCACCTGGCGGTTGGCTTGTTATGTTTACGATGTGTTTCTCTTTTTGTTTGTGGTTCACCTTTTTTTCTTCCTCTGTGCAGGCTGACTGCGGCTCCTTCCAGTGGATCTCCACCCTCCCCTGATCTCTGAGGAGTGCACAGCTGTCAGCGCTACCTAGTCTTTGCAACGCTCTGAGTTATTTTTTTTTTAAAACAGGAATTGAAAATTGTCTCTAATTTGAAGTACCTTGGTGTGACACTTGACTCCACACTGAGTTTTAAAAGTCACATTAAAAGAATATCTAACACCGTGAAATTCAACTTTAACAGTTTTAAACAAATGCACCCTTTAATAACATTTCCTGCAGCCAAAATATTTTTGCATTCAATGATCCTATCACACAATGAATATTGTTTAACATGTTGGTACTTGGCAAATATAACTACCTGTAAAGTCATTGTACAAAAAATCCCTGAAGGTCTATGATGAGAAACCACTGCCATTTCATACTTGCAACATTTTAAGTAAACATAATTTATTGAGTTTTAAGAATTTTAGACTTTTTAAATATGGATGTTTGATGTACAAGGTGCTACATGGACTTGCCCCTCCTCCTATGCCTGACTTTCTTAAGAAAAGAGCTCACAGTGGTCTTCGGACCAGAGCCTCCTCTAGAGGGGACTGAGGTTCCACTCAGGAAAACTTCCTTTGGATAAAACTCTCTGTCTGTAAAGGCCAGTAAAATCTGGAACAGTCTTCTACTCCTTGTAAGAGAATGTCCCACCTTACAGACATTTCAAATTAGCCTAAAACAAAACAGGTTTTTTTATTGATGCTGCTGGATCAAGCAGCACTAAAATAAATGTTTTCTTGAGTCAGCAGTGTCTTAAGGTAATTGAGAAAGTACCATCTCGTCATCTCAGACTGTGGTTGTAAGTTTAGCCCAATTCCTTTTGTGTTTCAAATGGCACCTTCTCTCTGAACATGCTTTTTGTTTTTTCAGCCTTCCACAATCCAAAAATATATTATTGAGTTAAATGGTGATCCTAGGAGGGGGCGCCAAATTGCAATGAATTTATTTATTTATTTTTTTTTATTTTTTTTCTCCCCCAACACACCACTCACCTCATATAAAATGTGTAAACCAGCAATGGCCCACTTTAATCTGTGGGTGTTTAGAAGGGTCCGACACTGTTAACTATATCCGTGACTGGTGACCAGCGTTTGAGACAGAGCTTCGTGTGGGAGGAGCTGTCAGGGGACGTACGATCAGAGGCGCTCTTTTCTGGAAAATATATTTATTTTAATAGTGATAAATGTTTCTAAAAACATTTAGACTTTTTAATATTAATTATCGGGAATATCTGTTTAAGAACGTGGGGAAATTTCAAGTTTCACCAGATATTATTCACAATCTAAAAACTTAGAAAACATAGCAAATATTTCATGATTTGTTTCTTAGCGGTATAAAGAGTAAAGTTGTAAATTTAAAAGAAAAAAAATTGCCAGATTTAAAGCCATACATTTGAGTTTTTTATCTAAATTTGCGACATTAGGACCACAAAAAGGAAATATTATTAGATTAAAGTTGGAAATGTACAAGAGAAAAAAAATCTGAAATTTACAAAATTTAAAGACATAAATTTGATTTTTTTTTTTTTTTTTTTTTTGTCGTATATTTACAAGATTTGGACCACTAAAAAATCCACAAATATGAGATTAAAGTGGTAAATGTTCGAGAAAAAGAATCTAAAATTTACAAGATTTAAAGTAATACATGTATGTGTTTTCTCTTGTGTGTATGTATATATATATATATGTAATTCAAATGCGAGTTTGTTCTAAGGCCTTTAGGCATAGCCATGGGTTTCATCGTGCTTTGTTGAGCAGCTAGGAGGCGGATGAACAGCACTAAAAGGAATGCTTTTTTTTATTCAGCATTGACAAAACTGTCAAAGGATAGATGGGGGAGGCAACATTTTGTCATCTCACAAGTTGTTTGAAGTTGAGCCAAATACTTTGTATTTCACATTGTACATGTTCTCCCTGGGGTTGTTAGGCAATATGAAAGAAAAAGAAACCTAGTTTTATATATATATATATATATATATATATATATATATATATATATATATATATATATATACATAAAATGATAAGACAAATATTGTGTTGTCTATTTACATTTTAATACACCTACAGTCATTTTCTTTTTTTTTTTTTTTGAGGGTATAAACTTAAAACCTTTAAGGGTTTTTTTTTCATAGTTAAGCACTAATTGAGGTTAATGAATACTTTTATACTTAGATTAGCTTGTTCACAGTTGGATTCTTATCTGACTTATACAGTATGCCTTAGACTTCTTCTACTGCTTTAATGTATCTGATGGGATTTAATGTTTTTGCTCATCAACTTCTGTATGTCTATTGATTCCATCACTAACTTGTGTAATGAGGAGTGATTGAGCAGGTGTGATTGAGTAAGCGCACCTGCTGAGCGCCAACCTAATGAAGGACTTTTAGGAGGAAGTCGCAGCGTCTGAAAGGAGCGTCTTGTTACGGCGGCCAGCGACTAAGACAGAAAGCAAGGGAGTTTCGCTCCTGTGTAGGAGGGGAGGAAAGCTGCCTCCAGTAGAAAGGCTAGGGCTGGGACTAGCCAGCCAGTGCGGAGGGTGTAACCTTTGGGTGCAGTTAGTCTTCTAAGAGTTCCGGAGTTTCTCTTTTTAGATGTTTTAACGCATGTCTGCTGTGCCTCATGTAGAGGATGCTTTGTGGTGTTTTTTAGGCTTGATTTGCTTTTATTTTTCACACGGTTTAGGAACTCCGAACAATCTGGAGGCTCTAAGAACTATGGTTTTAATGCTTTTAATTTATTCTTAAGTTTAAACATTTATTACAACAGAGTATATGCAAATCACCGACTCTGGCAGACCCGAGTCATTCCTTTTGTACATTGACAGCTTTCTTTTGTAAGTGTGAATCTACCTCAAGTATTAAAATAATCATAATAATGACAAATTTGTTCAAATGGGAGTATGTGGTTAAAACAGAAACCTCTGAGGGGATTAAAAATACATTCCTTAGTGAAACTCAACTGACAGTAGGCGTAGCTATGTTAAACTTTACGTTCAGAGAAATTATTTCAAACTGCATAACCTTTGTTAAATGAAAAGAAAGAGAACATTTTAGGACCAGAGTGTTGTACATGTCATAGACTTTTGTTCAATGACAGACGGCGGATCTGTCTGCCAGGCAGCCAACCCCCGGCGGAACAGCATAGTGATCTTCGCTGCCTAGGGACCGGCAGCCTGGGTGGTAGCGTATGCCAACTCATCTGTAATGGCGACAGTTGCTTGTTCTGCCAGACCCCTGGCAGTGGAGCTCGTTTACGCCGGGGTCACACTGGACGCGGAAGCACCGCGAAGCGGCACGGAGCGGGGTGTTGGTGGAGTCCGCTCTGCTCTCTAGGTCACACCAGACGCGAATTTTTCTGCGACGGTCGACAGGCGCTTTTGCTAGAGCTATTGCTTTTTTTTTTTTTTTCCATCATGGTCAAAAACCAAGATATCACCCTGTGTTTCTGCTAAAAGGGGATGGTCTCTGCCCCTGTTGACACAGACCCCGCCCCCCAACTCAGCAGTCGGCCCACTTCATTTTGTCTGTTTTGTTGTGTGTCTGTGTGCACGCTCCCATGTGTTTCCGTCGGCAAATTAATAAACTAAAAATATTACCTTATGTTTCTTCCAAGAAGAACCGCTCCTCTGCCTCTCTCTTGTTCAAACGCAGCCCCATGCCCCGCTCCAGTGTGCCCCCACTGCATTGGGGGGCCCCGTCTGCCCTGCTTTTTTTACTCCCAGAACCCTGCAGGCCAGCACACCCGCTCCGGAGATCTGTGGTGTGCGGGGTGGGGGCTGTCGCGCACGTGTCTCTGTTTTGATTGTATGCATATTTTCATCTCTACAGTCTGTTTAGACACAAAAACATGATCACATTTGTCAATCGCAGCGTTTTAATGTGAAAAATTGGTTCTATTTTGAAAATAAACCGGATTTTCTCATGTATTTTGATGCAACTTCCTGCCAGTATTGACGAGGAGCGCTCGCGAAAAAATAGACCAGACGGCGAAACGTTCCGCTGCACCACGCAGACCCTCTGCTCTGCTCCGCGCCTGGTCTGAACGACGCAGTAGGTTAACATGGGCGCGGAATGGAAGCGGAACCCATTTGCGGCGCTTCCGCGTCTGGTGTGACCTCGGCATTAGATGTCCACCTGGCGGTTGGCTTGTTATTTTTAAGATGTGTTTCTTTTTTTGTTTGTGGTTCACCTTTTTTTCTTCTTCTGTGCAGGCTGACTGTGGCTCCTCCCAGTGGATCTCCACCCTCTCCTGATCTCTGAGGAGTGCACAGCTGTCAGCGCTACCTAGTCTTTGCAACGCTTCCTCTGAGTTATTTTTTTAAAAAACAGGAATTGAAAATTGTCTCTGAATTGAAGTAGCTTGGTGTGACACTTAACTCCACACTGAGTTTTAAAAGACACACACTAAAAGAATATCTAACACCGTGAAATTCAACTTGAACAGTTTTAAACAAATGCACCTTTTTATAACATTTCCTACCGCCAAAATATTTTTGCATTCAATGATCCTATCACACAATGAATATTGTTTAACATGTTGGTCCTTGGCAAATATAACTACCTGTAAAGTCATTGTACAAAAAATCCCTGAAGGTCTATGATGAGAAACCACTGCCATTTCATACTTGTAACATTTTAGGTAAACATAATTTATTGAGTTTTAAGAATTTTAGACTTTTTAAATATGGATGTTTGATGTACAAGGTGCTACATGGACTTGCCCCTCCTCCTATGCCTGACTTTCTTAAGAAAAGAGCTCACAGTGGTCTTCGGACCAGAGCCTCCTCTAGAGGGGACTGAGGTTCCATTCAGGAAAACTGCATTTGGATAAAACTCTCTGTCTGTAAAGGCCAGTAAAATCTGGAACAGTCTTCTACTCCTTGTAAGAGAATGCTCCACCTTATAGACATTTAAAATTAGCCTAAAACAAACCGGGTTTTTTATTGATGCTGGTTGATCAAGCAGCACTAAAATAAATGTTTTCTTGAGTCAGCAGTGTCTTGAGGTAATTGAGAAAGTACCATCTCGTCATCTCAGACTGTGGTTAGAAGTTTAGCCAAATCCCTTTTGTGTTTTAAATGGCACCTTCTCTCTGAACATGCTTTGCTTTTTCAGCCTTCCACAATCCAAAAATATGTTATTGAGTTAAATGATGATCTTAGGGTGCCACCTGCTGGAGGGGGTGCCAAATTGCAAGAATTCTTCCCCCCCAACACACCACTCACCTAATGTAAAATGTGTAAACCAGTACTGGCCCACTTTAATCTGTGGGTGTTTAGAAGGGTCCGACACTGTTAACTATATCCGTGACTGGTGACCAGCGTTTGAGACAGAGCTTCGTGGGGGAGGAGCTGTCAGGGGACGTACTATGGATCAGAGGCGCTCTTTTCTGGAAAATATATTTATTTTGAAAGTGATAAGTGTTTCTAAAAACATTTAGACTTTTTAATATTAATTATGGGGAATATCCGTTTAAGAAAGCGGGGAAATTTCAAATTTCACCAGATATTATTCACAATCTAAAAACTCTGAAAAAAGAACAAATATTTGATCATTTGTTTCTTAGCGGTCTAAAGGTAATATATAATCATATACATGGATATAGTTCCCTCTGAAAGACTTAAGGGGCCCTACCATGAAAATTCATCTTTTTCACGTTTTATATGCACTTTACCGTTTATTCTTCACTATAAAGAACCCAAAGTAGCATTTTGATTCGCTCATGCATGTAAGAGTGATCTTGTAAAAACCTGCACTGTCTGCTGCAGCCCCTCCACTACCCGTGAAAAAGAGCGGTAGGAAACGCGCTGATGTAAGATTGATGCCAAAAGGCAGATATGGTATATGCATCCACCTTTGAAGAAGTTTTGATTATTTTAGTGGGAGAAATACAGACATGGTGCCACAGACTCTAGGTTGACGTCTTGAAATGGACAGCGGCAGGTCAAGTTTTAGGAATTGAGCAGTTTTCCTTAAGGGTAGAAACATACTCACGAAATATAACTAATATTTCATCAATAATTAATTTGTTAGTGGTCCAAAGTTAATGTAAGATCTTTTATATAGACACAGTTCACTTTGATAGGCTTAAGAAAATCATGGTAGGGGCCCTTTAATTCTGTGTTCAGCCCCCGCCTGTTTATTCGCCTCCTGCCTCGCTCCTTGCCTGTTGCCTGACTACACCTTTTCTTACGCTTACCTGCTCTTTGTTTTTATTAAACCACATTGCATATGGCTCAAAATGTCTCGGGCTCGTCATCACAACTTAAAGCGATTTATACTACCTTATTTGAACTAGACTCAAGTCATTTCCTTTTTTAATTCTTGGGGAAAATTCATGAGAATAATGAAAAAATATTAGTTGCATGGAAATCTTTATTCTCAGACTGAAAAGGAATATAAATAAAACCGTTAACAATAGTTTTGCATTTAAAAAAAACATCAAGTTGAGGCTCATCTAAAAAATGTATCCCAACAGTCAACACTTCTTTAGCAGAAACATGAAATCCAAACACAAACAACTTAAACATAGTCTTTTTTTATCTTCATTTCTACCAAATTTACTTAAATCTATCTCACAAAGATTAAAGGAGCACTTTAAAGAAACACATTAGATCCATCAGATCTCAATATGAAGTTGGATATCTATACAAATAACGACAGGACAGTGTCTTAGGAACAAAAGGATGCCAAGTCTTTTAATGGAAATAAAAGTTTTCAGCCTACAGAGGCTCAATTGTGTAGACACCATCAAATCAGAGTGAAATGAAGATGTGGCAGGCTAGTCCATTTTTTCCAAAGCTTAATTTCTGCAACTCAAAATGCTTTTCAGTATCTTGTGTGGCCCCCACCAGCTTGTATACATGCTTGACAACGTGGCGGCATGCTCCTAATGAGACGACGGATGGTGTCTTGTGGCAATTTGATTAATCTGTTGTACAGTCTGAGGAGCAACCTGGCAGTGCCTAATGGACCCAAACATAATGTCCCAAAGATGTTCTATTGGGTTTAATCAGGGGATGGTGAAGGCCATTCAATTGTTTCAATTCCTTCATCCTCCAGGTACTACCTGCATACTCTTGCCATGTGAGGCCGGGCATTGTCGTGCATTAGGAGGAAACTAGTCCAGTGAGGTGCAGTCATGGGTGTACAGTAAAAACAGCTTTGGGCTGAAGTAGCACCCCTGCGGTGTTCCTGTGCTGACTGTCAGCTCTGCCGAGACCTTCTTTCCCAGCATCACAACCTGTGGTCTGTCTGTTAGGAAGTCCAGGATCCAGTTTCGGGTGGGTGTGGGTACTCCAGTTCAGCGAGTTTGTCAGCTTCCACAGCCTGATGGTATTAAAGGCAGATTTGTAATCCAGGAAGAGTATCTGAGCATTGGAGTTCTTGGTGTCCAGGTGTTCGAGGGTGGAGTGAAGCTTCGGGGCCACTGCGTCTTCTGCTGATCTGTTGGGGCGTTAGGCGAACTGATAGGAGTCTACGGATTGGTCGACCAAGGAGTTGATGTGTGTCAGCACCAGCTTTTCCAGACACTTCATTGCTGCAGGAGTAAGGGCTACAGGTCTCGGGTCATTCATCGGTGGGATGGTTGTCTTCTTCGGGACCGGCACGATCACTGAGGACTTGAAGACTCGGGGGGAACAGTTTCCTGCGAGAAGGAGATGTGAAAGATGTCTGTGTAGACCTCTGCTAGCTGCTCTGCGCAGGCCTTCAGAACTCTTGGGGACACATTATCTGGTTCCATCGCCTTGTGCAGGGTCACCAGCTTCAGGGCCATGAGGACCTGTGTTTGAGTCACCTGCAAAGCAGCTTCTTCTGGGTCCCAGGATGCCTTTAGGGGAACTTTTATTTTATAGTAGAAATAATTATTCTAGCCAAAATCAGCATGAGTGGAGAACCAGCCAAAAAAGATCAAGAGGGAGAAACTTGAAATAACCGCCACATGTAACACCATTCCTGTTTTGAGGGGTTTCCATATTCTTGCCACTAAAATGTAGCTATTGTTAATTCCATGAACTCCAATTGATTAACGAGGCCCTCAGCTGCTTAACCAACAAGAAAATTATCACTCAGGTTTAGTTCAACTGATGCCAGGCCCCATAAAAAGTGTTCCTTTAATTTTTGTGAGCAGTGTATATACACTTACACAAAGAACATCACTAGACCTAGCCTAAAAATGTGCAAATGGCCAAAAAAAAGGGAATTTTGTAAAAACCGCACAGCTTCTTGTTGTCTTAAAATTCTCCATATTGCCACAAGGATGCAATTGTCTTTTAAAAGGACTGGTGAAACACAACAGATCTACTTGTACACTTTCACAATGTTTTTACCTTCAAAGGCAACCTCCACTTTTAAAGAAAACAAATAATGCATATATTCAACATCCACCTCATGAGCCATTTCTTTTACGACATCAATTGATGTTTTTAGTTCTCCCTGATCAGCACCTCTTCCATGGTAACCGACAGTGACGGACACCTTTCTCGTGTGCACCGATATTTATCAAATATTGCAGTGTCAATTCTTCATAAACTTTCATTCACAATGATGACACATGCAGTGGCAACATCTGCAGCGGTGAGTTGTGCTTTAAACAGAGGAGACCTGGTAACTTGTGTGGACCTTGGGGGCTACCTGGTGCCCATGAGTGTTGGCGACCCTTGCTACAGACAGTGAGATCAATATGTGGAAAACACAGATTGGGGTATCTATGACTCATACACACACATGCATGTTTTTTCCACAATGTGGGGACTTCTAATTAGAAAGTTGCACGTGTGAACTTCACATTTTGAGTGAAATTTAGACATGTTTTTTTCCTACCTTTTCTTTTAAGGCTCTTGAGGCTCAAACACACAAATGTTCACTAATTCTTTACAATTTTGAATGCATTCTTGTTTTTGGGCACTGGTGAGGACCTGCCTCATGTGTTTTACCACAAATCACCACCAGGGGACACTATACATTTTAGTCATACTTTTTAGATTTTCACATTTAGGAGCCTGTAAAAGGGAGTTTTAGGAATTAATAAAGGCTTATAAACAGAGCCCTAAAATCTTAAAGCACTGCCTCTCCACAAGACCACTGGTACTAAACTGCCATCTTCTCCACTGAGTTCCAGATCCCTTATTGGAACCGGTCCACCTGTGCGATTAATTCACCGTATTACTGACAGCTTGAAAGAAAAAGCAGATTTCATTAAAAACAAAAAAAAATACATGTTAAAAATTGCACATTTTAGAGCCACACTCATTCAATACTCAAACAGCAGAAGTTCAAGACAACATATTATGAATGAAAAATGTATGTGATTTAAAAATTACACTTAAATCACAGAAAACTCCCGACAGTTTACTGCTGTTTCTTAGACTGCAATGACAAGAAAGCAAAACCTTCCAGGTATAACTCCTAATCTTAAAAGCAAAAAAACTTTCACATTGGCTGATACTCTACATATTACTAAGAATTTCTAATAAAACAGAAGACTGTGCTTGGCTTCAACAAGTATTAAAATTAAGTCCATAACCACAGAAGTACAATGCTGAGTTAAAATCATTATCGGAGCATATATATATAAAAAATGTAACGACTTCTACTAAAATGCAATATTACAAAAAAAACAATTACATAATTACTTACCGAAAAAATCATTCCTTGGACAGTTGGATAGGCCTTGGACTTGTATCCTCCAGTCTATTTTTCTTTGGAGACTGAAGTTTTGCATCATTTTCTGCCATTTTGTCAGCGAATACGACTTTTTCAGAGCAAAACATTTTTGAGGGGGACCTTAAATAAATTTGAACGCCACCATTTACAGGCCTCACCACCCCAAAAATGATTTAAGATGAATGTTTTCTCCTCCTCCAAACCAGTTTCATCTACCGCCCCAAGCGAAAACGTAACTTTCTCCCGACCCACACTAACTTCCCTGCCATCAAACAGAAATTCCATGGATTTACTAATTTCTGCATAGCAAGTATCTTCACCTTTAAGCATCTCTATTTTCCTGTTGTGCACCTCACAACAGCAGAAGTCTAAATGAGAGTGATCTGCAGGTTTAAAACACCTGCACAAACCCCACCCCCAACTTCCTCTTCAAACCAGAACTCAACATGGACAAACAGTTGCTTTCAAAATAAAGTTCTCAGGTTTACAACCCTACCCCCACAGCGACATCCTGTGGACAACTTTCTACATGGCACTTAAGAACTTTTTACAGCAAATCCACAGTTTCAACACAACTAAAAGGGTTCAGGTTAAATGTCAATAAATCTCATATTTTTCCTATACACAGCTCTACATCAACAGATTTTTTTTGTCTATCCCTATAAAACAAAAAAATGAAATACTTGTAAATCCAGCTCTCTCCAAGATCAAATTTAATGTCAAAAATCAAAAAGTGTACTTATCAATATTACTTATTTTATTATATTTACTTAAAAAAATATATCAAGACACATACATACCCATACACAGCTTATTCTACTGTGATTCAAAGTACCTTAAAAATAATCCATTGAAAATTCTCACTTTTTTTATTTAACACTAGAAGTCCCACAGAGCAGCCATTTGGCTTTTCTACCTATAAAACCCGCACGGCAGCCAGTTGGCTGTAAGGCTTTTAGCCAATATCCTAAATCAGGTGTGAATTGAGGCTTTTGTTATGCAAACTCCACCAAAGGTGGGGCCATGCTGAACCCCTTAGCAAAACTTGTTTTCATGTTGCCATCTTAGGGAGAGATCAACAGACATGGGTTTCTTTATTTTGATGGTACAAAAAAAAGGTTATTACACCTACTTGAAAATAATAATAAAAAGTGGTCAAGTTTATTCTGGCAATCACTTACTATCCTGGCAATGCCGACATCTCCTTTCTGCATTTGCAACATGTGAATCTGTTGCAGTCAACACATTGCACAATAGCATGATAATTCTTGTTCTATGTTTGACCTGATGGCTCTTCTTCCAGGGCTAACTGGGGAAGGTTACAGAAGGAATTGTTCATTTTGTTCTGTCTTCGCACACACATGACTGTTAGCCAACTCTCTTGCAAGCTCAACCAGGAAGTCCAGTGTTCTCTCCAGTGTTAATGCTTGATACAACACCTGTGCATTTAGTGCTGCCATAGAACACAACAACTGGCCAATGTTGATTTGAAAGCCGGCTGCATGCAATAGAGCATGTCTATAAGTGTACGAATTTACATCCATTGTTTACAACTGTGCGAGACCTGACATGATAATGGGAGAAATGTTCAGTCAAATCATGTGCTTGCTAGGCTACATCAGGGGTCCCCAAAAACTTGGGCCCACGGACCAGATCCGGTGTAGGTACCACATGTGCTCGGCCTGCAAGATCGGCTCGGGGGCTTGTGACTAGTGATGAAGTCACACTACTGTAACTTAGACAACGACTTAGCTATTTTGCACCGTTTTTCTGTACTAAAACTGATGTTTATAACAATGTTTATTATGAAAAAAAGAAAAAAGTGTTGAGACCTGGTCGGCTTATTATTTATTATTTTGCATTGACAGCTCTTTCACTAATGGCTGCTCTCCTCTTTGTGCGACCAAAAAGAAGTTCAACACTGCAAGGATGTATTGTGAAAAAAATAAATAACCACTTTATTTTTTACATTTTTTTTTAAATGTGCGACCAACAACAAGCTAGCATGCTACTCCCGAGCACCCACTTTAGCACAAACTTCACGTTTGCAGCCTGATTTTTCTGTATTAAATTAACGATCATTATCCTGTGATGATTCACCTTTACATGAAGGTGGCTGGTGTTAGGATGCTAAAGTCTTAGATGGAGGAAACTGATTCGCTGTGGCGACACCAGAAGGGAAAAGCCAAAAGGAAAAGAAGATCCTGTGATGATTCGCCTCGACTGAATTGTTTTGTTGTAAAGGTTTTTGCAGTTGATTGTAAATATTGCGCCACCTTTTGTGATTATTACACGTCATCAAGGCGCAAGCCCCAGAGCCGATCTAGCAGGCCGAGCATGTGGTACCTAGACACAGGCCGGCCTCCAAACACGTTCAGAGGCATATTTATTTATTTATTTTTCTTTCAGTCCGGTTGATCGAGACCCACAGAGTGTGACTTTTTATCCCACCCTTCTCCAGTCTGAACTACAACAGGAAAGGATAGACTATTTATTTGTTTAATGTTTTAATTTTTCTGTGAAGATTACAGAAATTAATAATTAAAATTGTGTTATGTGTGGCTTTCTGGAAAAAACCTTAAATGTTTACGTTTAGGCTGTGATTGTTTCACTTTTTTGTTGGCCAATAAACCGACTCCCCATCAGAGAAGAAAACAGTTCTGTGGCCCTCACAAGAAAAAGTTTTCTCTGCAACCGATCCTCAACACAGTTTGTTGGCAAACCTTCCTCCCCCACACAACAGAACAATCCCACCAACAACCCCCACCCCTCCCTCCCCTTCTAATTCCCCAGGTAATGACCACATTTACACATACAATGATGCAAATGTTAGCCAGGAGAGTAGCCAGTTAGCTTCCCCTTGGTTCAAGGAGGTCAAAAAAAGCCTGGGACTTCTAGTGTTAAAGGGATAAAACACATTTTAAGAAAAACTTTTTTTGTGGCTTAAAATGCTTAAAATCAAGTGTTGCATATCTTTGACTTTCACCTAGCATGTTAAAGACAGACTTGATCAAGGCTGGTCTGTAAAACATTCACTCCATTATGGTAATGGGGATCCCAGATTCCAACTTTCACAAAGTCATTCTTCTCTACAGGAACATCCATCCATTTTCTTGACCGCTTTGTCCCTTTCGGGGTCGCGGGGTGCCGGAGCCTATCCCGGCTACTGAGGGGCGAAGGCGGGGCACACCCTGGACAGGTCGCCAGTCTGTCACAGGGCCTCAATCACACACACATTCTCTCTCAGACACACCGAGGGACAATTTAGAGTCACCAATTAACCTATGAAGCATGTTTTTGGACGGTGGGAGGAAGCCGGAGTCCCCGGTGAAAACCCACGCATGCACGGGGAGAACATGCAAACTCCACACAGAAAGGTCCCAGCCGGGAGTCGAACCGGGGCCTTCTCGCTGTGAGGCGAGAGCGCTAACCACTGCGCCACCGTGCAGCCCTCTACAGGAACATAATATATATAATTATATAATATTGTTCACCTTTTCAATTACATCCCCTTCCCCTGTGGCATAATAGAAATATATTAAGAGAAAAAATCATTTTTTTCTGACAATACACAGAAAAACTATCTAATACGATTTACTTAAGAAAATCCTCCTAACAATTTCCACTAGCAATTCCTAATTAAATGTTATTGCATTTATGAACACAAAAACCAACAACATTCTAGTAAAATGTACTTACTTCCACAACAAGATTATGATCCAATCTCAAATAAAATTGCTGTTATTTCCAATACTGGGTCCATTTTCTTAACTTTAATAAATAAAATGTACAATACTCTAAAAAAGGAATTGAAAATATCAATTGAATTTACATTTGGTTTTTGTGCAAGCATGACATGAGTTTTCTTAGTAACTTTCAGGCATTTAATTGAGTATAGATTTGACTATGATTTTTTGAAATATATTTATCCCAACCCCATATCCACAATAAATGAAACAAAAAACAACTCTTAAACATCATTAATGAAAAATAATATGTTGTAATCTATTTACATTTCATTCAACACAAAAATGTGTTTTCATGTAATCGCTTACCTTCCCTACACAGCATCATTCATCAAACCAGTGTAAGCAACTTTGTCTTCAATGCTTGTATTTTTGGGGATAGTTTAATTGAATCAAGCTTCAAGGAAAGTTAAAAAAAAAAAAAAAAACTTCAAATGGGTAGCAAAGTTCTCGAGGGTATTCCATGTTCGTCCCATAAATGTACCCCATTAGCAGAGCACACGCTTTTGCTGTGTTTTGACAGTGGCAGATGATCTTTTGTAGTCAAGATTAATTTTAACATAAACTAAATCTTGGTTGTACCATGGACAACCAATATTTTCAGGACATCAGCAGAAGGATCATAGTGCGTGTCCTCCTGTAACAAGAAAATATAAATAATTAAAGATGATCACATTCAGCAGTTGTGACATTAGCGTAATAACACATTTTGTGAATTACATTTTCTTGAATTAAAGATAATATGGCATTTATCTATTCCATGCTATTGGAAAGCAATGGAGGTAATGGATCATCATTTTATGGAGACAAGAATTTTCTAGAAAAACGAGCACCGGCAGAAACTGTGGTTCACAGTGGAAGTACCACCTGCCGCTATTACGGTCAGAGTAGTCAGACACGCCTCCACCTGAGAGCAGATTCCAGCCGAGCAGAACACCCAAAATTCAGCTGGATCAAACTTAAGACCTCTGAACTAGACTGGTGTGCTCTACTTTCTTGGCCCTTGTGAGAACCCGAGTGTTCTAGTTATAGTTTTTCGGGGTAGTAGAATAGTAGACTGATTTTATGGCTGCCTTAAGGTCTGTGTCTACCACTACACTGAAGTTCCTGGCCTGGTTGGTAGTTTTAAGACAAATAGATTAAAGCTCTGTATTGATGTCCAACCTTTTTTTAGATAGATAGATAGATAGATAGATAGATAGATAGATAGATAGATAGATAGATAGATAGATAGATAGATAGATAGATAGATAGATAGATAGATAGACTTTATTGTCTGTTCAATGAACAGAAATTCATCTTTCAACACGGCATAAGACAATAAAATTGATTCAATTGATAAAAGTTAAAAAAGCTAAAAAGTTTATAAATATATAAAAATCAAAAGTCATAGAGATCCTAAAAATCACATAATTCACCATCCACATACATACAATTTAAGTGCTATTGAAAATTAAGCAGAGTGACTGCATTGGGGATAAATGATTTTTTGTAGATGTTTGTCCTGGCCAACGGTGTTCTGTATCTCCTGCCTGATGGCAACAAGGAGAAAGAGTGATGGAGAGGGTGGGTAGTGTCCACAGTGATGGAGGTGGCTTTCCTCATCACTGCTCGCCTGTACAGGTCACTGAGAGGAGATTGAGCTGTTTGAGTGATTTTGGAGGCCTGATTGATTATTTTTGAGAGAGTGTTTTTTTGTTTAAGGGTGAGAAAGTTGAACCAGGAAGCGATGTTAAATGTGAGGATGGACTCCACCAGTGAAATGTACACCATGGATAAAATGTCCTTATTGATGTTAAAAAATCTTAATTTCCTCAGAAGGTGGAGGCGTTGCTGTGCTTTCTTGTAAACAGCATCCACATGGTGTCCGAAAGACAGGCTACAGTCCATTATTGTCCCCAGGTATTTAAAAGAGTCTACCTGCTCCACCTGCTGGCCCTGGATCACGAGAGGTTGGAAAAGATCCTCTGGGCTGTTATGCCTTCTGCCTCTGCAGCACAGCTCCTTTGTTTTGGAGATGTTCAGCTCCAGGGAGTTCTGCGTGAACATGCAGACCAGAGTGTTGACCTGCTGTTGGTATTTTTCCAGGGCATGGGAGTCTGTCACGTGTGCTACAAGGGCCATATCATCTGCATACTTCAGGAGGGTCAGGCCTTCTGTGTCGCAGGAGATGCTGTTTGTGTACACAGAAAAAAGAATTGGGGACAATACACAGCCCTGGGGAAGTCCCGTTTTCAAAATCATTTGGCTGGACCTAACATTGTTCATCACCACATTCTGAGGCCTGTCAGATAAAAACTCTCTGATCCATAAAATCAGTGTTTTATGAACCTGCAGTGAAGAAAGATGTTCCAGCAGTGTATTATTGTTAACAGTGTTAAAAGCAGATGAGAAGTCCATGAATAAAATCCTTGTGTTTGGGAGCTTGGAGTCCTGTTGTTTGGTGACTCTGTCCAGGAGTGTGAGGCTGGCATCCTCCGTACTGCGTGCAGCTCTGTACGCAAACTGGAGAGGGTCGAATTTTTCAGTCAGTTCAGACCTCAATTCATCAACAATAACCCTTTCCATACATTTGCACAAGATGGAGGTCAGGGCAATTGGTCTGTAATCCTGCAGGTCCTTGGTCCTGGTTTGTTTGGGAAGAGGGATGATGGTTGTCTCCTTCCACCGTCTAGGAACTGTACCCTGATTCAGGAGTTGTTGGAACAGTCTGGTAAATACTCCAGCAAGCTGATTTGAACATTCTTTAAGTATCCTGCCTGTCATCCCATCTGGACCTGCTGCTTTGTGTGGGTTCACTCTACGCAGGATAGAGGTCACCAGGTTCTCGTTGATGATGATGGGACCGGCAGATGAGCTGTAGGTGTCTGGGTTCCAGGTGGGTTTTGTACTAGTATTGTTAAAACGAGTAAAGTGAGTGTTGAGCTCCTCAGCAAGGGAGGCGGGATCTGAACAGTCCACATTTGGGATTTTGGTCTTTCGGCCCATCATTAAGTTCAGACCCTGCCATGCCTCCCGGAGATTCCCAGATGTTAATTTCTTTTCCACTGTATCTTTGTATCTTTTTTTTGCCAGTGCAGCCTGCTTTCTGAATTCTTTTTGGAGTTCTCTCACCTTTTCTTTGTCCCCCTGAAGAAAAGCTCTTTTTTTCTCTGCTAGACACTTTTTCATGTCTTTGGTAACCCACTGCTTGTTGTTTGGGTATATTGTAATTTGTTTGTTGACGGAGACAGACTCATAAGAAAACGTGATGTAAGAGGTGAGTACATCAGAAAGCTTATCCAGATCATTCTCACAGTCATTGAAGAACAGATCCCAATTGGTTTGTTCAAAACACCCCTGAAGTGTTGCTGATGTTTCCTCATTCCAGACCTTGATGTTTTTAATCACAGTCTCCTCAGTTTTTAGTTGTGATCTGTACTTTGGTAACAGTAAAATCACATTGTGGTCTGAGCGTCCAAGTGGTGGGCGTGGTTTTGCAACGTAAGCTCCAGCGATGTTTCCAAAGCACAGATCCAATATGTTCCGACCCCTTGTTTCTGTGTGAACATATTGTTCGAGGCTTGGAAGATGTGAGGAGACGTCACACCTGTTGAAGTCACCAAGTAAGAAAACGGGCTGATCCCCTGTTTGAGTGACAGCTCTGTTGTAGCTCTCTTCAATGCGCTCAGCGGCAGTGTTAAAGTCCGGGCCGGGAACATAAACCAAAATCACTGAAATTTGTGAAAATTCTCTGGGGAGGTAAAATGGTCTGAACGATACAGTCATAATTTCATAATCTTTGGAGCATTCAGTCTCCCTCACTGAGTAGTTTTTAGCCCAGGAGTTGTTTACAGCCATGCAAACCCCGCCCCCAATTGACTTCCGCGTTTTGACAGCGTCTCTGTCAAAGCGAATGATGTTATAACCATCCAGCTGGAAGTCTTCCTCTCCTGTGAGCCAAGTTTCTGTAAAGCAAAAGAGACTGGTGCGCTGATAGTCCGGATCCGACTTCAATAATGTTAGAAGTTCGTCTGTTTTGTTGCGAAGCGATCGCACATTTGACAGGGTGATGGCAGGTAGTGGAAGCCGGCTCCCTCTTTTCCGCAGCCTGTTGCGTATGCCTCCTCTTGACCCCCTTTTTCTTCTTATCCTCCTCAGTTTTTGTCCGTAGTGAACCTCCGGTGGTATATTTAAAAGGATTGTCCCGTCTGCTTCTGGGGCCGAGTTGCGAAGCTCCATTAGGGAATCCCGGGAGTAGGTCAGCATTTCCACGGCCAATGATGATTGACAGATTCGAATCTGATCGGCGTTTTCAAAAAAGTATCCAAAAAAGAGCAGGCTCAGTGCCACGCTCAAAGTCAGAGTCCGACCGGGTGTAGCCGTGTTTAGTTGAGACAGCATTTCATTCCATGTAACATATGTCCGAAAATATGTCCAAAAATAAAGAAAATTCCACACATAACCTTGCCGTGTTTGGAGTCGCCTTCCTCACGGAACAGCGCTCCCCAAAGACGACAACCTCAGGTTTGGTTTTATCTAACTGAAGTACGTTGTGGCACGTCCAGTCATGAATGTCCTCAATGGATTTACCAAGAGCCAGCACAGGGCCTCAGTCTCCTGTTACCAATGTGTGATATATATATATATATATATATATGTGTGTGTGTGTGTGTGTGTGGGTGTGTGTGTGTGTGTGTGTCATCTGCATAGCTATGGCAACTAATGTTGTTGTTTTTCAATGATCTTACTTAAAAATGGCAGGTTTGATATCGGGCTGTAGTTGTTCATTTGAGTTTTATCCAGATTGTCATTTTTTAGGAGAGGTTTGATTACAGCTGTTTTCAGTGGTTCTGGGAAAACACCAGACATTAAAGACAAGTTCACAATCTGGAGCAGGACTGGCTCCAGGATCTTTGAAACTTTTTTGAAAAAGCTTGTGGGTAGAATGTCCAGAATCTCCAGCATGAGGCATTCAGATGACAGGTAATGTGCGCTAGATCTTTACTGTTTATGGGTTAAAATTGAGCCATGGGGTCTATACTGGTTTTAAGAAGATATTGTTCATATCCTGGACTCGTAGTTGATAAAACAATTGTCTAATATTTTGATTTTGTCCCTAAAGAATTTGGCAAAGTCATTGCAGGTTTTGGTGGAGTAAAGTTCTGGTGCCACAGACACTGGGGTTTGTCAACCTGTCTACTATTGCGAATAAGCCCCGAGCAATATGAGAGTTTTTGGTAATGATGTCAGAAAAATAGGACTTCCTTGTGTTGCTCAGTTGTAATGACCAGTCAAGTTTAGTGACTGAATCCCCTCAGAGGGGAGATGTGAGACAGAAAATCTGGTTGAACATCTCACTAGTATTTTCAGTTATTCACCATTTTGTGATCTCCTCCCTCAAAACATTTGTGTATAATGGAATTGCGCTCTCACATAAAACACAGCAGAGATCAGACAGACCTAAATCACATACAGTAATTTTGGAAATGTTCAGGTCTTTAGAAATTCATAAATCAAGAATATGCCCTCTGTTGTGTGGTCTCTGTTGCATGTTGACTCAAACCAAAACTGTCCAGAGTGTTATTTAGGCCCGTAGTCCTTTGATTCTGAGGGTTGTCGACATGGACGTTGAAATCACCAACAATAAGATTTGAAAGAAAATCAACACTGTTAGAATAACAATGGGAACTCTTGTGAGCTGGTTTGTGAGTTAAAGAATCTTCTTTGCTCTTTTCAGCTCTGTGGAAGTTTTCCTCCAATCTGGAGAATGGAAGTACAGCGTGACCATGAAGGCTTACTCTGATGCTGCCCATACCAACCTTTTGGGTCCAAAGAGTGATGTCAGGCTGAACCAGAAGACCTGGATTGTTCTGGAGACCAATGGTCTGGATGAAGATGTGGTTTCTGTGGTGACCGACTCCTGCTGGGCAACCAGTGAGGACTCACCCAACAGCGTTCCCAGATACGACCTGATCAAAGACGGGTGAGACGATCAGAACCTCCTGATTCATTCTCCAAAATTCTGACCCCAATTTTTTTTTTCTTCTTTGTTACCAGCTGTGCAAATGCAGACGATGGAATAGTTAATGTGATGGGAAATGGAGAAGGAACCTCCAACTCCTTCTCCTTCAACATGTTTGAGTTCTCTGGAAAGGAACCTTCAGAAGTCTACCTTCACTGCCAACTGCAGCTGTGTGTTAAGAAGAATAACAACTGTGTGCCGATATGTCTCAATTAAAATTTTCACTGAATAAACATTTCTGAACACAGAAAACCTTCTTACATCTGTATTTTTTCTTCTAGGGTTGTCCTGCTGGAGGTCGGAGACGCAGATCTCTCAGACACAGACGTGGAGCTCCAGCCTTGATCAGCATGGTCTGGACTCATTAGGTCAGACTTGATGTAAGTAAACTTTAGCCCAGGTGCCTGAATCAGGTCAAAGGTTCCATGATAGAAGAAGTTCTATCCTTTTTTATGAAGAGTTTTTCACTCATAAATGCTCTCACAAGTCACTGGCTGCAAGGTACATGTTTGTTTCGCAAAGCTGGAAGATAATGAAAAAGGATATAAAAAAACTCCTAAGAGACCAAAAGGGAACTAAATAAGCCCAAACAGACATGACCAGTGTGTAGTAAACCCAAAATACACACAGCCCTAACCGCAAAAACTTATATATTGGTCCTGCATTGTTTATTATTACCATCACTGACTGCAAGAACCATGTTGTTTCTGTAGTTTGGAACATTTCTGTGTCTCTGAGTGAAAATGTGACCCTCTGTAAGAGGTCGCTATCTTGAATTCTAGGAAAAAAATAGTTTTATTAGCATCTACAAATAAAAACTCGTCAAGGGGTTTACTTTTATTGTTTCCCAACTTCTTGAGCATCATTGGGAAGCAATTATGAAATGAAAGTTGCAATTAGAAGTAGATTTTCAACAGCGTGTGCACTCCGAGTTAGCAAAAGTGGCGTTCCCCTATTAGTTGCAGATGTTTTAATGGAATATTCTAAAAATTGTATTTATTTATCTAGTGCTAAAGCTAAACAAAATAATATGACAGGATATGCATATAATAGGAATCTGGGTGTGGTTAGTTAATAGCCTAAAGCATTTTAAAAATATACTTTTGTGGATTCTTCTGAAACTAATGTTGATGTGTCCGGTGACCCCAGGCGAGCAAAACATGAAATGGAATATAAAACGAACAGAAAAGACGCCACTTTGAAGAAAAGTGTTTGTTACATCAACTTGTCCCATACGGCTCAGACCAGCCTTACAGAAAGAGAAGAGGAGCTATGGAGAGCCTAGTGGCTTCTTAGTAAGTCAGGTTGGGTCAAAGGTGGGCGGCGAGGACAGCGGTGGCGCGTAGAGGCAGGAGGTGAGGGCGAGGGTGGGTGGTGCCTGTGGGCCATACAACGCCGCTCATGACTTTATTTTTTTTCTATTCTCTTTCCAGGTGATTTCCACAGAAGTTTTGACCTTTCCGGACATGATCCTGGTTCTGAACTCAAATGTGTGAAAGAATCTGAAGGTAGAAAGCGCTGTACAAGTATACGCCATATACCATTTTAATCAGAATTCCAACTGTTGATTTGAGGGTTTCATTCTATAAAGGAAAAAACTTTTTCTTGCACATCATGTTGATCATCTTTCAGTGTTTTAGTTATAACACGGGAAGGGGAAGTGTGTGAGTTTCCCTTTGCTTTTCTTAAAAATCTAAATGTGATCTATGAATTGAAATATCGTAAAATTAAACTGTATATTCTGTAATTTTACTCTATCAAATAAATTTGAAGAACCAACCCAAATGATACAAAGTATCCAAGAATAATTCTATTTTCTAATTTTGACTGGTGGGCTTTTTAATGTATATTGACACATTTATTGAAGAGAAGCTCAAAAACATCAACATGTTTCTAAAGACATCTGAAGTATTTGCACTTTTTTTACGTCCTTTCACAATTTCTGGTGAAATGTTTTGACAATAAGGGCAAATGTTTCTGTTTGCTTTATGTAATTGTAGTTTTTCTGCATTTTAAAGACAATAAAAATGAAGAAAAGGTGTGGCTAAAAAAACGCTGAATTTTCATCTGTGTTGACAATAATACTTGTATTTTACATTGTCATTTGTTTACATTATAGTGAGTGAAATCATTATTTATCTAGGTGGTTTTCCTTTTTGGTAAACGATTACCCAGTTTTTACTTCAGTTGGTCCCAGACAGGCTTTATGGAGTTTAGGTCAGGTCCCACTTTCTGAAGTCCAGCTGTGACTTTCCTGGTACAACGTGATGGAGAATTATGATCCATGAACAGAAAGTTGTGGGAGTGCTGGTGGAAGATGATGGGTTCTATGGTCTAAAAAAAAACAATTTTGCACCAACTGGTGATTCCCGCCCAGATGCTGTACCTCCTCCACCAAAGCCAACCCTAGGGATGCTGACGACCATCATTTTTGTACAAGGTGACTTGACACTCGTCAGTGAAGACGACACAAGATTATTGCTGCATTGTCCAGATCACATAGTCTTGTGCCCAGTAGAAATGTTTACTGCAACAGTCTGTGTGGCAATTCCTAAACCATGCATAGCTACTTAGGTACTGGTCACAGGGTTATCTGGCCTTAGGAGGAACATTTTCACTCTCACTTTTGTTCAATGAGTGGTGTATAACATTTCAAGTGGGCCCCCATACAGGTTTGACCATTTTTCACCTGCAGCCATCCAGGATCCACCCAAAATGGCAGGTACAGCTAACGCCTCCTTCACACCGGACTGTCGCTACCTGATACTAGCAGATGTTCACCTACAGTTAAAGGGCTTGATGAGAAATGTCAGTGTAAATCTCTTGAATCTCGCTCCAGGATCTTTCTTTCAAGAAATGGTGTATAATTACAGCCGGACATGAACCACAATCATTCATTTCTCCTTCAAAATTAATTTTCAAACACTTTTCACTTCCACAATTAAAAGGGATGCCATCCATACATCACTACCAAATCTGAGTCTCCAATTGGTCCAAATTCAACCCGGTTTTAAGATCAATGTGCGTTCAATGGATGTGCATTTTCTATGTAGAGCTTGAAAACAGTCTTAAAATGTGCATTCTGCAGCGTGAAGATGAGAGTTTTGAACGCAGTAGCTCAAAATGGGCAACCATGTCCCTTTAAATAGATTTTCATGGGAAGTGGTCACTTGAAAACACATTGCTGCATGAGAGCGGAGTGAATAAAGCTTCAGGCTTATTACGTTTCTGTTAAATTTGATCTTTTTATTCATGGTAACCATTATCCAGTTCTTAATTTCCATTCAGAGGTATTTATACTTCCCTGTCCAATTGCATGCTTTTTAGTAATAGAGGATGGATACTATTTAATAAAAACAATCATTACCATACCCGAGCACCCGGATACTACTTACAGCCCCAATTCTTACGCGTTTATCCTGCTGGTTCCTGGCAGCCGATACTGGTACAACCAAACCTGAACATACAGACAGTAAAAAAGGTTCTTCAACCAGATCCAGTATTTGACTAAACAACGTAAAACCAACCACGTCAAAAGGTCACATTAGGCATATTTATTAAAATTGGCAAGATTTGCAGGGCCCTAGAGAGCTGCTGCATGAAACACAACCTAACTCAGTCTGGCACCCAACCCCGCCCACAATACATGAACGGAGGGGCGTGTCCTGGATGCTCTCAAGTCATTGGTTATTAGCCAAAAAGGCAAAACTTCTAACCAATCCCATTCAGCTCCATGGTCTGTGGCTCACCCTTGTGGTCTGAGGTGGTAAGAACACTGAAACAAAGAAGAGGACCAAGTTTTTGACCCCGCCCCGACAACTGTTACATTATAGGCCCCTCCCCCTCTGCTATGAGCCAAAGCCATGACACAGTATGAAACATTTAAAAGATTTTAATACAAAAATAAAGAAAATTAAATTCTTCAGTTCACAGATAAAGAATATGACAGTTTTTTAGTTACAATTGAAAGTAATTTCGAAATGTATTATTCAAAGTAAAAGAAATGTTGCAATTATCCCTTCCGCTATCTTGTGGGGTCCAGATGACCCCACTTTTAATGTAAACGAGCCAAGGAGAGCGGAAGGGTTAAGGCTTGCAACAAGAAAATACAACTTAGAATTCAATATAAAAAATTCCAATGTGAAACACAAATTGTATCCCATGTCGTTCTGATGTTTTCCTGTTCTAGTTTTCACAAGTGTTCAGGATGGGGGCGGGGCATCCTGACGCACCTGCAGCTCATCACTCCTTCAGTATTTAAGGCCATTTCCTCCATTCTCAGTGATATTGAGCCCACTCCTGAATTTTGCTGATCTCTGGCCTATTCCCCAGTGTTTAATCTTCTGTTCTGGCCTCTGCTCCTCATTCTTCTCTGGACTCTGGAATTCCTCTACCTGCTCTGTACCTTTTATTCAAGCTTCTGCTGAATCCACCAGGGAGCACCGTTTACCAAAAGAGTTTCCACAGCTGGATTTAACTGGACTGAACATCAGGAAATCACCAGATCCAGTCAATTTCTCCCAGACTGCTAAAAACAAGGTAATGCCGACCATCATTCTAAGTCTCTTTTAAGGTATCCATCTACTTTGTTAAAATTGGTCTCCAACATAGTGTTTTTGTCAATATGATACCTAAAGATTTTATATCATTCAGGTTCCATTTATATTTGTCTTTAATCTTTTGTGAGGGTGTATAATTCAAGGCTAAAATTTGTGTCTTAGATATATTTATTCTATACCCTGATAAATATTCGTATGATGGTTTGAGTAAATGCATTAAATTTGGAAAACAGTATTCAGGAATATAATGATGTCATCTGCAAACAATCCAATAAGATGTTGTTGTCCCGCCAATGTAACACCCTCCAAGTTTGGACTTTGTCGTACTGCCTCTGCCAGGGGATCAACATAGAGAGCTAATAGAGTTGGTGACGAGACACATCCTTGCCTTGTTCCCCTTTGTATCCGTATAGTGTTTGATAGGCTGCCATTTATTTTTATTCTCGCTGTAGGTTTGTGATAAATTGTCTTAATACATTAAATTGAACTCTTATTAAAACTTTCTAAGTACCTCATAGAGGGATATCCGACTGACACTGTCAAATGCTTTTTCCTGGTCTAAGCTTATTAATACAGTACGTGTCTGTTTTTTCATCAATAATGTGGAGAGCTCTTCTTTTATTGACATGCGTCTGACGGCCTCTAATGAACCCTGTTTGGTCTGATTCTATCAAATCAGATGGAATGTCTTGAATGAAGCGTAGATTTTGTAGTCAACATTTAGGAGAGAAATAGGTCTATAATTTTTACAATACTCTATCTTTTCCTTCTTTTGGTAAGATTGTGATGATAGCTTCTGACCAAGATGGTGGGGCAATTCCCTTCTTCAGCGTCCAGTTAAGACATGATAGAAGAAGTGGCTTAAGTTGTTCTTTAAAAACCTTATAGAATTCAGATGGGAAGCCATCGCTACCTGGTGATTTATTAGTTGTCTGGTTACTAATAACCATTTCTGGTTCCTTTTCTGTAATATTTGACATAATTATTTTTTTATTCTCCAATGGAGGGTAAGTCGAGTCTATCAAGGAACTTTTTAATTGTTCCCTGGTCTGCAGCTTGGGGCTCAGAATACAATCTAGTATAGTATTTTTTTTTTTTAATTCATTTTCAATTTCGTGTGGTGTGTTTAGTACTTAATTATTTTCAAGATGTCTAATTTTATTTATTGTCATTAGAAATTGTTGTTCACACAAGTGCCTGGATAGTATTTTTGTGGCCTGCTTCATAATCCGTCTGTTTTGTGAACTTTGCCTTCTTTTCTATTTCCTCATTTAGTATTTCGTCGATTTGTTTTCTAATAGCTGAAATTTGTTCCAAGATTTGCATATTTCCAGTTTGTTTGTGTTCTTCCTCTAAGGGCGTGAGTTTTGAGTTTTTAAAAGAAGCTAGATACTGATGAATGTACACAATCTCTTTTAAAGGAACTTGTTTTTAAACCGCCGACTCCTATTGGTTTTTTATTTGTACTTTCATGTGTGTATGTTTTATGATTGTCAGATTTAAAATCAATAAACTCTTGGTAACCCCAAAGAAATTGTTGCTATTACGCATTTCAAACTCTGGTCAGTTTCTACCTGTCATCCTCTTCCACAACCAAACCTACTGCCTCCAGCCTATGGGCCTGCAGGAATTTACCACAAGATCGTTTTTGTGAAAGCTGTAAAGCTGTTTTTCCACTTATAGGATTCATACAGTATATTGGTTTGTCCAAACTTTGTTTTTGATTGAAACCCACTCTCTTTCAATCCAGAGTAACTGACTTCCTGTTTCTTTTATTTTAGGAGTTGTGTGGTCCTTCTGGGTTCCTGTAGAGAAAGGAAAGACGTATCAAGTCACCAAAACAGAATAAAGAAATCCCTCCCCATCACTTCTACATGTGACTGAAGATCTCGCCTCAAGTACTTCCTGGAGCATCCCGCTGGCAACCGGATCATCCACCCTTTCTCCACGGATTGAACAGAACCAGATCTCCAGACGGTTTGGTGAAAAGTCCAATTCCACTCATCCATTCACTGTTGGTAAGAGTAAAGATTGGCTTTATTTTTGTAACACAGCATCATTTCCTCTTATTGAAGATGGTCTACATCCTCAACTCATTAACGAAACTTCCTTTAATGCACAACACAAACTTAACGCACCCATACACCTATTATCCCTCATTTCAATATTTTCATTTTTCTTTTATTTTCATTTATCTATTTCTAGTCATTAGTTGAAAGCTACCTTGTTTGTTCCACATCTGCTGATTGCTTTTCATGGTTTTACGTCCAGTATTTCTGATTGTTTCACCTCATGTTTTCAATAAATATTCAAAAGGAAACCCCCTTTTCGACTAACATTTTCAACTGACAATGTTTATGAACTTCCATCATCTTGTTACTTTATGATTTTACCCCCCCCCCTTCTTTATTCATTCTTCAGTGACCTTAACCCCTCACCTTTATTTATTATCCTTACAGCCCCCACATCTCTTTCTCTCTCTCTTCTTTCATGTCCCACAAAAAAAGGATTCAAATATAATCAAAATAAATGAAGTTTACAAAAGGAGTTTATACAAATATACCCCTCCTGTGTAAGAAGATTTATAACTTTTGTAACCATATATTCAACACAAGAGGCGTCGGCTCTGATCTGTTGGACAGGACAAGTTAAAAAAACAAAACAAAAAACAAGATGGTTCACATGAGATCTTGTTGTTGTTTTAGTGCAGAGCTGCTGAAAGAGGCTCGGTTTGGTCCGCTGCCAACTAGCGATTGGAGGTTAGGAGGAGATAAGGCATAAAAATAACTAAACATGGTCGTAGCAACATTTTAAATCGGTACAAGTGTCACCAAACGAAGCGTCACGACTGATTTTTATCCCTAGAACCGTGATACATGACACAAAACCTCCAGCATTGACCAGAATCACTGCTTACAGCTGGTAAACTACGGGATACTGACCAATGACATGACGATGACATTCGTCAGGAATCGTAGCATGAATGAATCCCCCAGTAGCTCAGAAGCTCCGCCCCCTCTGAGCTGAATCGTAGCTGAAGTGTCTCACTCAGTGTCTTCATAACTCAGACCAGCTTCAACTTTGTAAGAATTTGTCCAAGCTCGTACAAATTAGCTGGAACAAATGTAATTTTCACCAGGAGGGTCCACCTCCTCTTTGCCCCAATAGTCTGTTGCTGTGGAGTTAAATTTAGTCTTTAAGTCTTGCTAAGTTAATAAGAAAAATGGCAAAATATAGATTTACTCAAACCTACTGTCTAACTACATACTTTTAACTGCTGCAATAATGTAACAAACAGACAAAACTCAATAGAAACTCAAATTTCCACCATTCATTACATTGCTTGATTATTAAACTTACACTTGTTCTTCCCTTAATTTTGATTAATTTTCTGTTTCCCAGAAATTACATTTTTGCTGGTAAGAATTAAAAGTACATTTTTGTAAAACATTTATAGACATATACATTTTTACACACAATGAAATAGATTGTTTTTCAAACTTGTCTGAACTCTTTGAGGTAACTCTGTTGCTAGGGAAACACATTCAACTTTGATGACTCATTAAAACTCATGCCAGTAAAATCACTACCAGTCCAAACTTTGCACTTTTGTTATACTTTTTGACTGTCATGTGGGTTGTGTATTTGCTTGATTGTTGCTCCTGCATCACTAAAGGACCTTTTACATGACCACGTCTGTAAATGAGGTATGATAATGAAATGATTTTTTTTTTTTTTTTTTTTTTTTAAATAGGTGTCACGACGTTGAACACACCTGAGAGAAGGAATTAGGCAGAAAAAGAAACCATGCAGGAATTCTGATAATTGTTCTTTGAATGAAAGCAAAACTTGATCTTGAAGGTCTAAGCTTTTTTAAAAACCAGTTTGACAAACTGTCACACATTGAAAAGTTGTAAAACCGATTACTAGACACACGATCATTACAAAACAGTCAAAGGAAATGGAGAAAAATAATTTCTGCTTTCAAGAAACTTTCCGTTTGAATGAAGCATGTATTACTTTGCATCTCCTAATGCACAAACATGAACGAAAATATTTCTATTTATTCTAAGACGTTCATCAGTGCTGTGTTTTTCTTCCAGTACAGGTGCGCAGGTTCCCACCAGGAAGCAGGTTGTTCTTCACACCTGCTGTTCCTCCCTTTAAATTCCTTTGGGTGTCAACAAAGGTCAAGATGGAGATATAAAAAAGGCAGATGGGAAAGCAAAGCGAGGACGGTGGTGTTCTTCACTGACGGAAGATTTCATCGCTTTCATCGCAACATCAGAGGGTAAAACACGCTTCACGTCTGCTCCAGCGCTTGCATTTCTCTAATGTCGATTCTAAGCTTGTTACTCGCTTAGGTGATCATGAAGAAAGCGCACAATGTTCCAATTAATTTTAATGATTTACTACTTATTGCAATTTATGGTTAACGAAGATCTTGAAGGATCTCTGACCTAAAATGGATCCAGATCATCTTTATCCGAAACGTCCTCCAGAGTGACTCAGAGATTAATACCTGGAACAGGACAGGTGAAGTTTTCCAGATTCTGTGTATTTATTCAAGATAATCAATGAAATATTTGTACAAACAAATAAGTAAACCTGAAAGATTTTCAAATGCATTCACATTTTAGTTTGATTAAGTTCTGCTGGTTTTCCATATCATTATTAGAACATTCTACCACACTGTATGGTCACGTGACTTAGCTAAATTCAAAAAGTTTCTACACATTGGACTGGAATGAAGCTGGATCAGTTTTTTTTTTTTTTTGTCGTCTCGTGTGAGTTTTCCACAGAGATCGCACTCAGTGTTGGTGATAATCCTGCTCGATTCAAATGATATTTAACAATATCAGTCAATATTTATATTAATTTATTCCATTTTGAAACGATTTTATACTAATATCAGTTGATGCAATTCCCAACTCGTCTCAGACAGATCGATCTGGATGGATCTTTGGAATAGAAATCGATTCATTAATTCATCAATGAGTTGTTACACCCCTAATTTAAAGCATCCTGTGTTCGAGAAAGATTAATGTAATGGAGATGAGCTTTTACCATATCTTTAAAACCGACCACATTCATGTGAGATAGCAAAAAATAAACTGTTTTGGTGACACATAAGCAGCTTTGAGTCTGTTTCTCAGGCTACACGATTTGTCCATAACTGGGATTTTGAGACTTCGGTGAGGTAACCGGTCCTTCCTCCATGATGCTCCGCCCCCTGCTGTTCCTTTTTGCTGTTGCTGGTCTGACGGGTTAGTCACTGAAATGGAAGATGTTTGAATAAACTGAAATGCCTTAGAATCCTATTTGTGTATCCATTAAAAATGTAACTCAAATCTGCATTTTATTTACTTATATATGTATATATTTAAATGTTTTGGTGAGAAATGACTTTTGTTCATTTGGTTACTGTAACTGTTCTTTTATGAATGCTCATTCTTCTTCTATGTTTCTATCTTTTCAGATGCATACGTTACGATCTATATTAATAACAACACTCAGGTTCAAACCAATGGATGCAGTATCTCCTATTATGGACAGGAGTACTCCACCTTCTATGTAAGAAACCAAAGCTTTGTCAATCGTGGGTTAAGTTAATTACAAAGATAAAATGCACGTTTTAAAAAAAAAAAAAAAAAACTATCTCCTTTTTTTTAATAGACAAACTTCACCGGTGAAGACATGTTCATTTGTTTCAACGGCTATTACACCCCAGACAGCAACAGAGACTGTATTAAGGCCCCGAATACTGAAAACAGAACCTTCCTTCTTTTATATGATGACCTTGATACTAACTCTGGGACTTTTTGGACAAATCTATTTCTGTCAGAAGGAATCCCAATCACAAACAACATAACTTGCATTTTCTTCTTCACTTATTATATTGTAAGCACTTTTCTTTACTTTTCAACATTTACTTGAAATGAACTTCAGATCAAACTCTTTTCTGCACTTTGGTATAATCCTTCATTATGTTTGTTCATTATTCATAGGTTGATATAGTTCTGATTGGCTATGGGTTTAACGCACCGAAAAAAGTAGGTTTTTTTTGTATGCTTTTTTTTTTATATATATATATAATAGCATGGAAAATTATAGTCTGGAAGTCAAATCTAAATAAAAATTATTGCTGAAGAAATTATAAGATTTTTATTTTTTTTTTATTTTCTTAATGCATTTTTGTTAATTTATTTTTGTGCGTCTTCATCTATGTTTGCTCTTTTTTTAGTTTGTTAGTGTTCTGGTTAACGGAAATGTGGTAGAAAATCCATTCACCAGTCATCCCTATTTAGTCATTTCAGACATGAATGGATGCAGAATCTCAGGTTAGTACATGATGTCAGTTTGATGTCTTATCAAACATTGATGATAAAAGAAAAAAGTCTTAAATTGTGAACTTGTCTCCTTCATTTCACAGGTTTTGGGGTAACACCTGGAACTACACGCCAAGATCTTGAAACTTGTTCTTCTATGACATGCAGCAACAGCAGTATTGCCTCTATGGAAACTTGCAGCCCACCGGGGCAATGTGACGGCAACGGAATGTAATTACCTTCTTGATTTTAATGAAATGTGTCTCAAGTTGTCTGCAGAACAAAGATGCTGATGTACACCTGTTAATTTAGCTTTATGTGTAACAATATCACAAAACCCCTTGAATCTCAGCTGTTGCTTACAATGACATTTTTGTTTTACTTCTTCGTCTCCATCAGCTGCTCAGTGAAAGGACTCTGCACAGTGACCGGTCCCACTGTCATTGACTTCAGTGAACAAATCAACTCTGTGTCCGACCGGTGTGAGTACTCTCTGCTGCACGATCAGTCTACTGGATTCTCTCTGAAGGCCAACTTCCTGGAACGGCGTCGCAGAGATGTGAGCTTTGTGGACAGTCTCACTCTGGACTTCAGTGACAGTGATGACATTCAGCTGCTGCAAGGACACAGAGTCAAGGTAAGCTGGATAAAAACCTCCACCCTTCTGCTCTGAAGATGTTTGAGGAGTTTTACTGACTGTTTCCTCCTTCAATCTGTCCAACAGGTAGCAGGATCACCTGTGACCCTCACCAGTTCAGTCCAGACGTTTAGTGGAGTTGATCTCTCCAAGGACCAGACTGGAGTCACTGCAAACTTTTCACTTGATGGCTTATCTATGTCTGTGTTCTTTGATGGAACCACAGCTCAGATCTACTTGAATAAATCTAACAGTTTGACTTATGAGGGTCTGTGTGTGGACTCTAGCAGTTCCTCATCTTCAAGGCTTCCCAGTAACTCCAGGTAACATCTGATCACTAAGTCAGAGTCTCACTGTTTGATGAAACTGAGCAGAACAACAGTCCTGATGGTGTTGTTTTCACTTCCAGCTGTCAGGATCAGTATGTAGACACTGGTGATGACACCATTGACTGTGCTGTTGTCACTCAACAGTAAGCAGATTTCTATATTCATCTTTTGTGATAAAAATCAATTATAAATGATTATCTGTTTAATGTCTTCTCTGTTCTCTCCTGCATTGAACAGGTGTAGCATCCTGAAATCTGCCCCGTTCTCCTCCTGTAACTTATACGTTGACCCAGAGCCGTACATTATTGCCTGCAGAAGTACTCTGTGCAAATATCCTTCAGTGGACAATCTCAGGTGTCAGTTCCTGGAGGCCTACGCCAAAGCCTGTGAGAAGAAACAAGTTGACCTGCAGAACTGGTGGACAACAGCTCAGTGCTGTAAGAAAGACTTGAAATGACCTTTGTTTCCCAAAGCACAAAATTCTCAGAGTAACACACATGTTCTTGTCTGCAGATCACCCAGAACTAATCTGTGAAGACAAATGCAGTGATCACGAGTTCTGTGGAGATATCCACGGAAACACGGACTGTCGCTGTAGAGCCATTTTTGCCTCCCAGTACACTGAACAGAACAGACTGGGTATGTCAGTTGGAATCCCTGGTTAAAGGAACTTGAAGTTCAAAGATTTGAATCAATATTTTGACTTCTGGCTCACATGTATTGTTTTTTTTCAGGAGGTCCAACTGTCTGCCAGGACAACACTGCTTCACTCACTCTGGTGGGTTGTCTCCTGAAGGAAAAATCCATCGACTACACTCACTTACACCTCAGTGACCAGACCTGCACAGGTGTGATGGACCCGGACAGTCACATGCTGAGTTTCAGCTTCAGCAGTGACAGTTGTGGAACTGAGGTCAAGGTGGGTTTCTCCTACAACTTCTTACTCTCCACAGAAACATCTTCTTTTCTTTCTGAGCTTTTTCTGCTCCTCGATAGTTTCAGCCTTAGTCAAAACTGCCTTTAGGGTAGGATACGGGACAACTGGGGCAAAAATGGCCACAACTTTAGGGGCATTAATGTGGCCCATACGAAATATTGAAGTTGAAGACAGCTCAGCTAGGAAGCCAGGGGTTGCTATAAAAAGATTTGGCAAAAGAACACCTTAAAAGCCTCTTGTACATAAAAGCTGAAGGGCAAGTTTACACTTCAAAGCAATTTGTAAAATCTTGTTTCCTAATGGTCGCATGGTCATTGGAGCAGAATATCCCCAGTGAACTACTCGCCAAAAACTGCACCCTTTATTAAACACAACAATACTTCTCAACAATATAGTCTCCAACACATTACACAAGGAAGGTGGGATCTCTGATCTTCTGTCTGCAACCCCATCCCTTGTGGGGGGAACCGGAACATCAGCAATGTTGGTCGTGTCCCTTTGGTCCTTGGGCTTCCTGGGTCCAACAAGAGGGATCCCTGAGTTCTCCGGCAGGGCCATGAGCCGGGATTCACTTCTCTCCTTTTCTTTTCCATCTGGTCCAAAAAGAAAAACAAAAGCAAACAAACATAATTAAGACAAATAAAGTTTAGCCTCAAAAACAAAAGGGGGTTTAACAAAGATAGTCCTTGGATGTCAGAAGATTTATGACTCTCGGTTGTAACCCTCTATAATCCTGCGGACTGCACAAGGAACCCATTAGTGCTGTTCAAGTGGTAGGTGTAGTTTGTTTAGGAATTGTATGGACACCTGCTGACCATTTGCACTCAGTCTACAGTGGTACAGTACGCACACCTTACTAACAACCAGAGCTTACCATAAGGACACTCAACAACATCACCTGTATATCATAAGTGTGTAAAATTTCCTTTAGTCTTACAGATACTTCACGATACACTTAACACATGCACAACAATGTTAAGTTCCTAGTTCCTTTGAGGAGTTTATACGAGCCTCAAAGTGACGGCCACACTCACCTGTTCTCCCCTTAAGATACAACCACTCCTCTCTACGATCCTTCTCAGACAGGGAGAACTCAAAAACCCTCATGCATCCGTACAGGTCAACCCCACGTACGGGTGGATGTGACTAAGTCTTTGGAAACTTCTGTCCAGTTCTATTTACTTCAATTCAGTTTTTTGTATGGAAAAGAATAATATTTTGGTCTGATTCCTCAGACCAACAACAGCCAGGTAACCTTCACAAATGCAGTCATGACCCGGAACAGCTCCTCAGACGTCATCACTCGTCACGATAAAGTCTTCATTGAGTTCTCCTGCAGCCATCCTAAACCTCAGTTGCAGAATGTGGCCTTCAAGATTATAGACAAGTGAGTATTAAATGGAAACATTTGTTAGAATTACAATGTGAAACTTGTGAGCTGGTTTGTGAGTTAAAGTATCTTCTTTGCTCTTTTCAGCTCTGTGGAAGCTTTCCTCCAATCTGGAGAATGGAAGTACAGCGTGACCATGAAGGCTTACTCTGATGCTGCCCACACCCAACTTTTGGATCCAAAGAGTGATATCAGGCTGAACCAGAAGATCTGGATTGTTCTGGAGACCAATGGTCTGAATAAAGATGTGGTTTCTGTGGTGACCGACTCCTGCTGGGCAACCAGTGAGGACTCACCCAACAGCACTCCCAGATATGACCTGATCAGAGATGGGTGAGACGTTCAGAACCTCCTGATTCATTCTCCAAAATTCTGACCACATTTTTTTTTTCCTGTTTGTCACCAGGTGTGCAAACGCAGACGATGGAACAGTTAATGTGATGGGAAATGGAGAAGGAACCTCCAACTCCTTCTCCTTCAACATGTTTGAGTTCTCTGGAAAGGAAACTTCAGAAGTCTACCTTCACTGCCAACTGCAGCTGTGTGTTAAGAAGAACAACAACTGTGTGCCGGTACGTCTCAATGGAAACCTGACTGAACATGGATGTTTTCTGAGAACTGTTCTATGAAAAAGGAAAATCTTCTCACATCTTTGTCTTCCAGGGTTGTTCTTTTGCAGGTCGAAGACGCAGATCTCTCAGATACAGACGTGGAGCTCCAGCCTTGATCAGCATGGTCTGGACTCATTAGGTCAGACTTGATGTTAGTAAACTTTAGCCCAGGTGCCTGAATCAGGTCAGAGGTTACATGATAGAAGAAGTTCAACCCTTTTTTATGGAGAGTTTTTCACTCATAAATGCTCTCACAAGTCACTGACTGCAAGGTACATATTTGTTTCACAATGATGGAAGATAATGAAAAAGGATATAAAAAACTAACCGCAAGAGCTTCTATATTGGTCCTGCATTGTTTATTATTGCCATCACTGACAGCAAGAACCATATTGTTTCTGTAGTTTGGAACATTTCTGTGTCTTTGAGGGAAAATCTGACCCTCTGTAAGAGGTCGCTATCTTGAATTCTAGGAAAAAAATAGTTATATTACCAGCTACAAATGAAAACTCAAGAGGATTTCTTTGATTGTTTACTAACTTCTTGGGCATCATTGGGAAGCAATTAATAAATAAATGTTACAATTAGAAGTAGATTTTCAACGGCATGCGAATAGTGAGTTAGCAAAAGTGGCACTTTCCTTATTAGTGACAGATTTTTTAATGGAATATTGTGACAAATTTATTTATTTATCTCGGGCTAAAGCTAAACAAAATAATATGACATAGGATATGCACAGAAAAGGAATGTGGGTGTGGTTGGTAAATAACCTTGGTTGCTAAGGAATTTTAAAAGTATACTTTTGTGGATTCTTCTGAAATTAATGTTGATGTGTCCGGTGACCCCAGGCGAGCAAAACATGAAATGGTTGTTATGGAGATAAAATGAACAGAAAAGCGGAAAAGTGAAGAGGAGCTATGGAGAGCGTAGTGGCTTCTTAGCAAATCAGGTTGGGTCAAAGGTGGGCGGCGAGGACAGCGGTGGTGTGTAGTGGCCGGAGGTGAGGGCGGGTACCGCCAATGGACCATACAACGCCGCCTATGACTTTCATTTTTTTCTATTCTCTTTCCAGGTGATTTCCACTGAAGTTTTGACATTTCCAGACATGATCCCGGCTCTGAGCTCAAATGTGTGAAAGAATCTCAGTTCTTGTTGCTATGAATTAATTTTTCAATCAGAATTTCAACTGTTGATTTGAGGGTTAAATTCAAAAAAAATACTTTTTTTTTTCTTGCATATCATTTTGATCTTCTTTTCAGTGCTTTAGTAATAACGTGGGAAGGGAAAATGTGAGTTTCCTTTAGCTTTTTTAAAAAATCTAACAATATGATCTATGAATTTTAAAAACTAAATCAAACTGTATATTCTGTAATTTTGCTTTATCAAGTCAATTTGAAGAACTATTTCAAATTATACAAAGTATCTAAGAATTATACTGTTTTCTATTTTTGACTGGTGAGTTTTTTTATGGATGTTGACACATTCATTGAAGACTAGCTAAAAAAAATCAACATATTTCTAAAGACATTTGGAGTATTTGGACTTATACCATAAAAAGTGATTCATTGTGTGGGTTTTTTTTTAATTTCCTTTCACAATTTTTGGTTAAAATTTAAATAATAATGGGAAATGTTTCGGTTTGGTCAATGTATTTGGTTTCATTTTTTCTGCATTTTAAAGACAAAAAAATAAAGAAAAGGTGTGATTAAAAAAGGCTGAATTTTTATCTGTGTTTACATTTATACTTGTTTTTTACAATGTCATTTGTTCACATTACTCACAATAAGTTAGAAAAATCATAATTTACCTGAGTGTTTTTCCTTTTTGGTAAACGATCATCCAGTTTTTGCTTCAGCTGGTACCAGACATGGTTTATGGAGTTTAGGTCAGATTCCACTTCCTGAAGTCCAGCTGTGACTTTCTTGGTACAACAAGGGGAGCATTATCATCCATGAACAGAAAGTTGTGGGAGTGCTGGTGGAAGATGAATGTTTCTATGATGTCTCTCAGTAAGAACCAGCAGTAACTAGGCCGTATATAAAAATGAAATCAATTTTGCACCAACTGATGATTCCTGCCCAGATGTTCACCCCCTCCACCAAAGCAAGGTGACTTGACAGTAGACTTTTGCTGCATTGTCCAGGTCACAGTCTCGTGTCCATTGTAAATGTTCACTGCAGTGTCTTGATGTCAGTGGATTCACAGTCTGTGTAGGAATTCCTAAAACGTGAATTTGTCACCCTTCTAAATTCCATAAACTCTTAGTATTTGCACAGAAGCAGACAGAGAAGGAATGCAGAGGATGATAAACGCAGTGCAGAAGATAATAATTTGTATCAGTCCTTTGCTGAAAAACTTCTACAGCTCATGCTGACTATTAGCTCAGAGACCGGCCACGCCCCCAATTCTTACCCGTTTACCCTGCTGGTTCCTGGCAGCCGATACTGGTACAACCAAACCTGAACATACAGACAGGAAAAAGGTTCTTCAACCAGATCCAGTATTTGACTAAACAATGTAAAAGCAACCATGTCATTTAATAAATGGATAAGATCTGCAGAGCTCTGGAGACCACAACCGAACCCGGTCTGGCACCCAACCCCCACCCACATTAGACTGCATTAGACGCCCCTCCCCCTCTGCTATGAGACAAAGCCATGACACAGTATTATGCATTCAAAAGGCGTTTTGGAGGCGCGGTTTATACATGATAAAACTGCTTTTTACATCCGTCTTGGGACAACTTCAGACTATGATAGTACAGACTAAACAGCCATTTTCTGACCGTAATTATTACAGTTCTATGAGTCAGTGAACGCTCGAGTACTGAAGTTCATACCGACATCAATTTTGATTGGTCCTTGTGTTAACGCCACCCCAACGCACCACAACGAGGCCAAGCGTTTTGTAATCAAAACTTTCAGATTCGTAAACGGTAAAAAAAAAGATTTGTAAGTGAAAAAAAGATTTGAGACTGAAAAATACGTTTTGTAATTGAAATTTTGAATTTTTAAACCTAAAAAACAGAACATTTGAAACTGAAAACATGTTTATTTTCGAATAAAAAAGTTTTAGACATTTTCATTTTTTTGACCAAACACCAATTTCAATTTATTTGATTTTATTTAAGTTTCAAATAATATTGGCCCTGATTTAGCTCCATAGAGTTCATCCACCTGATCTGATTTATCTTACGACCCATGACATTCCTTGTTGTGAGTCTTTGTCCCTGCTATAGGAAGAAGTTGTATATTGTGAAATTGTGGATGATACTTTCAAATCAACAAGACTGCCACATTTATTTCCTTTCTTTGTAATAAAAAAGCTCAAGCTGGGGATGGAGACAAACTATTCATTCATGCTTAAGCCACCAGAGAGCACTGTTTAACAAAAAAGAGTTTCCACTCCTGGATTTAAACTCCTCCAGAGCTTTTCTGGTTGACATTTTTCCTCTCATTCATTTGCCCATTGAAGCTGTTTTTTGGACGTTAAATACTAGAAGTTTTCTGTTGGTCAGTTGTAATTGTGGCTGTCTTACAGCCTGTTGGGAGAAATGTTGCAACAATCTGAATAAATCTCTGCTTGTTTCATCTGTAACACTCAATACTGGTGGCGGTTCTACACTGATTAACTCCCTGGGCGAGAACACTTGTTGGAGATAAAAATGAGTTGAAGCAAAATGTGACCTGATGTTCCAGTATGGTGGAAACGTACATTTTTTTGCATAACAATTCGTGGCTCAACATTTCTTGGAAGAAATGGTCAAAAATGACATTAATCATGAAGTTCATTTTCAGGTTATACATTTTATTTGGCCATTTGACACAAAACTTGAAGTCAAATGTTTGAATTTTATAAACCTGTGTTACCGGGGTGTCAAACTCGATCGCACATGGAGTCAAAATCCAGAACGTAATTTAGGTCGCCGCCGAGCAGGATTAACACTTATGGAACACTGTAAAACTAAACTTTAAAAATTTTAAAACTTACAAAATGGAACATAAAATGTCAACTAAAATCTTCCCAAAGAACTTCTACACATTCATAAACAATTGATCTATTGTTTATTTATCAATATGTTTTCATGTCGAATTGGCTAGAAATGACAAATGCAAAATACATGTTATATGGAAAATAAAAGCATCCAAAAGTATAGAAATGTATAACAAAAAAGGACATTATTAGCTGAAGAAATTAAATTAAAGGCGCCCTATTGTCCCAGTTTATTAGGGATTGCACAATTGAGGCTGGGCTCTGTGATTGTAAATAAAACACTCAAAAACCAGCGATTTTGAGGCCTTTTAAATAATACCAATGTAAATTACATTCCGAGAACAGATTAGTGGAAACATTTTTGAGTTTCTCATGAGAGTGAGAATAATTGACATAGTCGTGGTTTACTGACACATAAGGATTTTTAATGGCTGGTAGCTATGTTAAAATGTCTGATCAGATGTTATGAACTGGAAAATGATCATTCATGTAGAGAAAATGGTATGGTTGAGCTGGGGTGGAATTATATAAGTTTGCTTCCTCCCTTTCAAGTGATCTATAATTTGATGCCTAGTTTTCTTGTGTCTTATGAACGTCACATGCATTCTTTTTTTTTTTTTTAAACATTTCAATTCAAGTCTTGCTGAGCTGACATGCAAATAAAAAAATGATATATTTTCTTATTATTAACACTGTCTAACTTGCTACTTTTTACTGCTAAAATAATGTAATAAAATGACAAAACTCAATAGAAACTCACTGTTTTACTATCTATTACATTGTTTTTAATATAAAAAATGTGTTTCTTGATTTAAATTTGATGCCATTTCAGAAAGAAAAAAAACTTTAAAATTATATATTTGTCCCCCACAAAATTAAATGGATTGTTTTTTGCTATAATTATTTCAGTGGTATGAATATTTTGGACCTAAGAGCAAGTCCATTTTTTCAAACATCTTTGCTGTCTTTCTGTGACAAGAGGAATTTAATTCACTTGAATCAATAATTTATTTAAATTCCTGTCGTAAAATTATTTTTCATTTCTTTTTAACTCTATCTTTAAGTCCAAACTTTTCTCTTTTGTTGTTCTATTTCTTGACTTGAATTTCCTATGGGTTATATAGAAAGTGGACCTCCTAGTCCTCTTTCTGGTAGGTCTGGAGTCAGGAACGCTGTTCAGATGAGGGTGATAAATCCAGTCAGAAACCAGTAAGTCAGGTTCACCTTTGCCGCGGGAGGATTAGATCCTGCACAACTCTGTGCTCCTAAATCTTGTCTTCCGGAGGCAACAGGCTGGTTTTACTGACAGATGACATAAGCATTTCAGGCATTTGCATATCCAACCATGTTCAAGGCGGAAGTTCCTGTGTCCTTAGAGGGTATAGCAAGGTGGGTTCACACGTTTCGTATCTGTACAGCTCCTACATCCTGTTTTCCTGCCTTCTGCAAAGTAGTGACCTTGGCTCTCACGGGAAAGTGAACCGCTTTGAATCTCAGCTGATAATATATGAACATCAGGAGAAACACTCAATCTGTTCTACAAAATGAAAATCAGGAGAATATTTACTACATTTATGTATTTTTATTGCATGTTATTCGTTTTCCTTGTGTGCTGCTCAATAAGATAAAGGACACCTTACATCACACCTCTCTAAATGACGTATCCTAATGAAGTGGGTCACTATTTAGTCAAAAAGAAGGTCAGGTGTTACAACTGTGGACACACATGAGGAAAAGACATACGCAGAAAAACAAGCCGTGCAGGAATTCTAATAATCTTTTTATAGAACAAAAGCAAAAGTAGACCTACGGTTGTGACAAACCAGTTTGACAAACTTTCTGAAAAAAACTTTGAAAACCAAAAGTATAGAACAAAGAGTATTAGACAAAAGATAACTGCAAAAATAGTCAAACAAAAATAAACAAAAAAGATTTCTGCTTTTGAGGAATTTTGTTACTGTTCCATCCTGAGTAGATTCACAGAGGTTGCTGGAGCCTATCTCAGCCATTCCAGCCAAGGCACTCTGAAGAACGCATTTCTTTGAATCTCCTAGTGAACAAACAGGAAATAAATTGTTTTTATTCTTAACAGGAAGTTTATCAGTGTGTTTGTTTTGCATTCTTCCAGTATAAGATAGAAGTTGATTCTTCACGCCTGCTGGTCCTCCCCTTAAATTCCTAAATTGTGTCAACAAAAGTCAAGATGGAGATATAAAAAAGGCAGACGGGAAGGTAGAAAGCAAAGCGAGGATGGTGGCGTTCTTCCCTGACACAGAAGATTTTATCGTTTTCACCCTTCATTGAACATCAGAGAGTAAAACACGCGTCACGCCTTTTCTAAGGTGAGTTTAAAGCTTGTTTTTACTCACATGAATCGCAAGGAGAAAGTCCCTGAAGCATTTTGACTAAAGGGGAGGAACAATTTGATTCTTATTGTTGACAAAACAATTCTTAGTCAATCTTGAACGATCTGATTCTCTGACCTAAAATGGATCCAGAACATCTTTATCCAAAACTTAATACCTAGTACTGAACAGTATAAGTGAAGTTTTCCAGATTTGTTTTATTTCTTCAAGATAATAAATTAAACGTGTGTACAAACAAGTGTGGCATTATGGTTTCCCCAAAGCCACAAGAAAACTAAAAACCAGAATATTGCAGGACTCTCCAACAAACAAGTAAATAGGAATGAAAGTCAAATCCATTCACATTTTAGTTTGATAAAGTTCTGTTGTTTTTCCACATCACAATAATCCAAAGGGAACATTATTAGAACATTCTACCAAACTGTGTGGTCACATGACTGTAAAATTCAGAATGTTTGGACTGGAATGATGGTTGATTATTGTTTCAGTGCATAGCGTGTATGTTTTCTGCTCTGATGGTACTCAGTCATTTTTTTATAGTGAAATAAACCTTAAGTGTGTCAATTAAAATAGTATATTTTTTCTATTTTTGAACAATATTGCAAAATAAATAAATACATCATTTTTTAGTCTGTTTCTCTACACTGAATTGCGGCTGCAGAGTTTCTCCATCAACTGGGATTCTGAGACTCCATTGTGGTAACTTCCTCCAAGATGCTCCGCCCCCTGCTGTTCCTGTTTGCTGTTGCCGGTCTGACGGGTTAGTCAATGAAACAGAAGATGTTTTTGAATAAACTGGGAAGCCTTAGAATCTTATTTGTGCATAAATTTAGAATCTAACTGAAGAAAAAACAACAACAACCGGAATACATAATTATGCAAAACAGTGAAATGAAGGGGTGGGATTACATAAATCTGCTTCTTCCCACTCCTTTTCAAGCAATCAATCAAACTCTATTGACTTGAATGAACCAAATGTGACATCATTGTGTTTTTTTTTATATTTTCTAACCAATGCATTTAATAGTTTCTGTAATAAGTTTGAAATATTTTTGTGTTTTGTCCTGTATTTTTTCAATCTATGCTTGAAATAAACCAAACAATCACTCAATCAATCAAACTCAATTTATTTAACCGCTGGGTATTTATAAAAATGTTTTGGTGAGAAATGACTTGTGTTCAGTCGGTTGTTGTAATACAGGATTTTTTTTTCATGATGTGATAACAGCTTGTTCTTCTTGTATGTTTCCATCTTTTCAGATGCAACCTTTTATTTCCAAATTGTTAACAACACTCAGGTCAACACCAGCGATTGTCCCATCACATATTATGGACAGGAGTACACAACAGTCTATGTGAGAAACAGAAAATTCATCAATCAAGAATGTTTGCATGTTTAGCTACCAAAGTTATTACAAAACTAAACTATATTTGATCTACTTGATACTAAGAAACTATATCTATTTTTTTATAGACAAACTTCACCGGTGAAGACCTGTTTGTTTGTTTCAACGGCTATTACAACCCTGAGGGCAACGGAGACTGTATTAGGGTCCCGAATACCGACAACAGAACATATGTTGATTTAAATAATGACAATGATCCTTCTTCTTGGACCGGTTTGACAGATTTGGTCCACAGCTCTGTAAGCACCGTCACAAACAATGTAACATGCTACTTGATCTTCTCTTTCAAATCAGTAAGTGTGCTTGTTCAGTCTTCAAGTTTCTTTATTCAAACTAAGCAGCTGTCAGATCAAACTCTTTTTTGCATTTTGAGATCAATCCTTCATGATATTTGTTCAACATTCACAGAACATGGCTCTGTTTGGCATTGGGTCCCAGTCAGTTGTGTATTGGGATGGCCCTCCACCAACGGTGAGTAAAAGTTTAAATGTAACTTTTTATTTAAGAATCTTCTGATAATTTTAATGCAGAACGAACATAGATACATTGGAACCTTTTTTGTTTAAACTTTTTTGCTGATTTTTTATTTTTGTGTGTCTTACACTCATTTATGTTTGCTCTTTCTAGTCTATTAGTGTTCTGGTCAATGGAGACGAGGTAGAAAAAGTGTATGGGGTTCAGAACAATTATTCTCTATCAGACACCAGTGGATGCAGAATCTCAGGTTTGTAAGTGACAGTTTTGTTGAAGTTGGATTTTTTAATCAAACACTGATGATGATTGAGTGAACTACCACACCGATCAGAGTCTCTGTACACATGAATTTGTCTCTTTCATTTCACAGGTTTTGGGGTGAAACCTGGAGATACACGTCAAATTCCCAACACCTGTACTTTCCTGACATGCAGCAGAACCAGTATTACCTCTATGAAGACTTGTGGTCCGCCGGGACAATGTGACGGCTACAGAGCGTAATTACCTTCTTGATATTAATGAAATGTGTCTCAAGTTGTCTGCAGAACAAAGTTGCTGATTTACACCTGTTAATTTAGCTTTATGTGTAACAATATCACAAACCCCCCTTGAATCTCAGCTGTTGCTTACAATGACATTTTTGTTTTACTTCTTCGTCTCCATCAGCTGCTCAGTGAAAGGACTCTGCACAGTGACCGGTCCCACTGTCATTGACTTTAGTGAACAAATCAACTCTGTGTCCGACCGGTGTGAATACTCTCTGCTGCACGATCAGTCTACTGGATTCTCTCTGAAGGCCAACTTCCTGGACCGTCGTCGCAGAGATGTGAGCTTTGTGGACAGTCTCACTCTGGACTTCAGTGACAGTGGTGACATTCAGCTGCTGCAAGGACACAGAGTCAAGGTAAGCTGGATAAAAACCTCCACTCTTCTGCTCTGAAGATGTTTGAGGAGTTTTACTGACTGTTTCCTCCTTCAATCTGTCCAACAGGTAGCAGGATCACCTGTGACCCTCACCAGTTCAGTCCAGACATTTAGTGGAGTTGATCTCTCCAAGGACCAGACTGGAGTCACTGCTAGTTTTTCAGTCAATGGCTCATCTGTGTCTGTGTTCTTTGATGGAACCACAGCTCAGATCTACTTGAATAAATCTAACAGTTTGACTTATGAGGGTCTGTGTGTGGACTCTAGCAGTTCCTCATCTTCAAGGCTTCCCAGTAACTCCAGGTAACATCTGATCACTAAGTCAGAGTCTCACTGTTTGATGAAACTGAGCAGAACAAAAGTCCTGTGTTGTTTTCACTTTCAGCTGTCAGGATCAGTATGAAGACCCTGCTGATGACACCATTGACTGTGCTGCTGTCACTCAACAGTAAGCAGATTTCTATATTCATCTTTTGTGATAAAGATCAATTATAAATGATTATCTGTTTAATGTCTTCTCTGTTCTCTCCTGCATTGAACAGGTGTAGCATCCTGAAATCTGCCCCGTTCTCCTCCTGTAACTTATACGTTGATCCAGAGCCGTACATTATTGCCTGCAGAAGTACTCTGTGCAAATATCCTTCAGTGGACAATCTCAGGTGTCAGTTCCTGAAGGCCTACGCCAAAGCCTGTGAGAAGAAACAAGTTGACCTGCAGAACTGGTGGACAACAGCTCAGTGCCGTAAGAAAGACTTGAAATTACCTTTGTTTCCAAAAGCACAAAAATTCTGAGAGCAACACACATGTTCTTGTCTGCAGATCACCCAGAACCAATCTGTGAAGACAAATGCAGTGATCATGAGTTCTGTGGAGATATCCACGGAAACACTGACTGTCGCTGTAGAGCCATTTTTGCCTCCAAGTTCACTGAACAGAACCGACTGGGTATGTCAACTAGAATCCCTGGTTAAAGGAACTTAAAGTTCAAAGATTTGAATTAATATTTTGACTTCTGGCTCACATGTAATGTTTTTCTTCAGGAGGTCCAACTGTCTGCCAGGACAACACTGCCTCACTCAGTCTGGTGGGTTGTCTCCTGAAGGAAAAATCCATCGACTACACTCACTTACACCTCAATGACCAGACCTGCACAGGTGTGATGGACCCGGACAGTCACATGCTGAAATTCACATTCCAAAGTGACAGTTGTGGAACGGAGGTCACGGTGGGTTTCTCCTACAACTTCTTACTCTCCACAGAAACATCTCCTTTTCTTTCTGAGCTTTTTCTGCTCCTCGATAGTTTCAGCCTTAGTCAAAACTGCCTTTAGGGTAGGATACGGGACGACTGAGGGTAAAAATGGCCACAACTTTAGGGGCATTAATGTGGCCCATACGAAATATTGAAGTCGAAGACAGCTCAGCTAGGAAGCTAGGGGTTGCTATAAAAAGATTTGGCAAAAGAACACCTTAAAAGCCTCATATACATAAAAGCTGAAGGGCAAGTTTACACTTCAAAGTGATTTGTAATATCTTGTGTCTTAATGGTCGCATTGTCATTGGAGCAGAATATCCCCAGTGAACTACCCGCCAAAAACTGCACCCTTTATTACACACAACAATACCCCTCAACAATATAGTCTCCAACACATTTCACAAGGAAGGTGGGATCTCTGATCTTCTGTCCCTTCCTCATCCCCTGTGGGGGGAACCAGAATTTCAGCAATGGTGGTCGTGTCCCTTTGGTCTTTGGGCGTCCTGGGCCCAACAAGAGGGATCCCTGAGTTCTCCAGCAAGGCCATGAGCCGGGAATCAGTTCTCTCCTCTTCTTTTCCATCTGGTCCAAAAAGAAAAACAAAAGCAAACAAATATAATCAAGACAAATAAAGTTTAACCTCAAAAACAAAAGGGGTTTAACAAAGATAGAGCTTGTATGTCAGAAGATTTATAACTCTTGGTTGTAACCCTTTACAATCCTGCGGACTGCACAAGGAACCCATTAGTGCTGTTCAAGTGGTAGGTGTAGTTTGTTTAGGAATTCTACAGACACTTGCGTATCACTGGCTAACCCTTGAGCCATTACGCACACCTTACTAATAACAAGAGCTTACCATAAGGACACTCAACAACATCACCTGTATATCATAAGTGTGTAAAATTTCCTTTAGTCTTAGAGATACTTCAGGATACACATAACACATGCACAACAATGTTAAGTTCCTAGTTCCTTTGAGGAGTTTATACGAGCCTCAAAGTGACGGCCAGACTCACCTGTGCTCCCCTTAGGATACAACCACTCCTCTCTACGATCCTTCTCAGACAGGGAGAACTCAAAAACCCTCATGCATCCGTACAGGTCAACCCCACGTACGGGTGGATGTGACTAAGTCTTTGGAAACTTCTGTCCAGTTCTATTTACTTCAATTCAGTTTTTTGTATAAAAAAAGAAAAACATTTTGATCTGATTCCTCAGACCAACAACAGCCAGGTAACCTTCACAAATGCAGTCATGACCCGGAACAGCTCCTCAGACGTCATCACTCGTCACGATAAAGTCTTCATAGAGTTCTCCTGCAGCCATCCTAAACCTCAGTTGCAGAACGTGGCCTTCAAGATTATAGACAAGTGAGTATTAAATGGAAACTTATGTTAGAATTACAATGTGAAACTTTTGAGCCGGTTTCTGAGTTAAAGAATCTTCTTTGTTCTTTGCAGCTCTGTGGAAGTTTTCCTCCAATCTGGAGAATGGAAGTACACCTTGACCATGAAGGCTTACTCTGATGCTGCCCATACCCAACTTTTGGATCCAAAGAGTGATGTCAGGCTGAACCAGAAGATCTGGATTGATCTGGAGACTAATGGTCTGAATAAAGATGTAGTTTCTGTGGTGACCGACTCCTGCTGGGCAACCAGTGAGAACTCACCCAACAGCGTTCCCAGATACGACCTGATCAGAGATGGGTGAGACGTTCAGAACCTCCTGATTCATTCTCCAAAATTCTGACCACATTTTTTTTTCTTGTTTGTTACCAGGTGTCCAAACGCAGACGATGGAACAGTTAATGTGATGGGAAATGGAGAAGGAACCTCCAACTCCTTCTCCTTCAACATGTTTGAGTTCTCTGGAAAGGAAACTTCAGAAGTCTACCTTCACTGCCAACTGCAGCTGTGTGTTAAGAAGAACAACAACTGTGTGCCGGTACGTCTCAATGGAAACTGGACTGAGTATGGATGTTTTCTAAGAACTGTTCTATGAAAAAGGAAAATCTTCTCACATCTGGACTTTGTCTTCCAGGGTTGTTCTTTTGCAGGTCGAAGACGCAGATCTCTCAGATACAGACGTGGAGCTCCAGCCTTGATCAGCATGGTCTGGACTCATTAGGTCAGACTTGATGTTAGTAAACTTTAGCCCAGGTGCCTGAATCAGGTCAAAGGTTACATGATGGAAGAAGTTCTATCTTTTTTTATGGAGAGTTTTTCACTCATAAATGCTCTCACAAGTCACTGGCTGCAAGGTACATATCTGTTTCACAATGATGGAAGATAATGAAAAAGGTTATAAAAAACTAACCGAAAAAGCTTCTATATCGGTCCTGCATTTTTTATTATTACCATCACTGACTGCAAGAACCATGTTGTTTCTGTAGTATGGATCATTTCTGTGTCTTTGAGGAAAAAATTGACCCTCTGTAAGAGGCCGCCATCTTTAATTTTAGGAAAAGAATAGTTTTATTAGCATCTACAAATGAAAACTCTTCCAGGGGTTTACTTTTATTGTTTCCCAACTTCTTGGGCATCATTGGGAAGCAATTATGAAATAAATGTTGCAATTAGAAGTAGATTTTCAATGGCATGTGAATGGTGAGTTAGCAAAAGTGGCACTCTCCTTATTAGTGACAGATTTTTTAATGGAATATTCTGGCAAATGTATTTATTTATCTTGGGCTAAGGATAAGCACAGAAAAGGAATGTGGGTGTGGTTAGTTAATAGCCTAAGGAATTTTAAAAGTATACTTTTGTGGATTCTTCTGAAATTAATGTTGATGTGTCCGGTGACCCCAGGCGAGCAAAACATGAAATGGTTGTTATGGAGATAAAATGAACAGAAAAGCCGCCATTTTGAAAAAAAATGGTGTTTACATCAATTTGTCGGACACAGCCCAGCCTTACAGAGAGTGAAGAGGAGCTATGGAGAGCATAGTGGCTTTTTAGCAAATCAGGTTGGGTCAAAGGTGGGTGGAGAGGACAGCGGTGGTGTGAAGAGGGAGTCTGTGAGGGCGGGTACCGCCAATGGACCATACAACGCCGCTCATGACTTTATTTTTTTTCTATTCTCTTTCCAGGTGATTTCCACAGAAGTTTTGACCTTTCCGGACATGATCCTGGTTCTGAACTCAAATGTGTGAAAGAATCTCAGTTCTTGTTGCTATGAATTAATTTTTTAATCAGAATTTCAACTGTTGATTTGAGGGTTGAATTCTAAAAAAATACTTTTTTTTTCTTGCATATCATTTTGATCTTCTTTTCAGTGCTTTAATAATAACGTGGGAAGGGGAAGTGTGAGTTTCCTTTAGCTTTTTAAAAAAATCTAACAATATGATCTATGAATTTTAAAAACTAAATCAAACTGTATATTCTGTAATTTTGCTTTATCAAGTCAATTCCAAGAACTATTTGAATTTATACAACGTATATAAGAACTATACTGTTTTCTAATTTTGACTGGTGAGTTTTTTTATGGATGTTGACACATTTTTTTGAAGACGAGCTAAAAAAAAATCAACATATTTCTAAAGACATTTGGAGTATTTGGACTTGTACCATTAAAAAGTGATTCATTGTGTGTGTGTGTTTTTTTTTATTTCCTTTCACAATTTTTGGTTAAAATTTAAAAATAATGTTTCTGTTTGGTTAATGTTTTTGGTTTCATTTTTTCTCCATTTTAAAGACAAAAATATAAAAAAAAAGGTGTGATTAAAAAGGCTGAATTTTTATCTGTCTTTACATTAATACTTGTTTTTTACAATGTCATTTGTTCACATTACTCACAATAAGTTAGAAAAATCATCATTTACCAAAGTGTTTTTCCTTGTTGGTAAACGATCATCCAGTTTTTGATCCAGCTGGTACAAGACATGGTTTATGGAGTTTAGGTCAGGTCCCACTTCAATTTTTCACTGACTGATGATTCCTGCCGAGATGTTGCACTTCCTCCACCAAAGCAAGGTGACTTGATGGTAGACTATTGCTGCATTGTCCAAGTCACAGTGTGCATTGTAAATGTTCACTGCAGTGTCTTGGTGTCAGTGGATTCACAGTCTGTGTAGGAATCCCTAAAACGTGAATTTGTTAGCCTTCTAAATTCTATAAACTCTTAATATTTGCACAGAAGCAGACAGAGAAGGAATGCAGAGGATGATAAACGCAGTGCAGAAGATAATAGTTTGTATCATTCCTTTGCTGAAAAACTTCTACAGCTCATGCCGATTATTAGCTCAGAGACCAGCCACGCCCCCAATTCTTACCCGTTTACCCTGCTGGTTCCTGGCAGCAGATACAACCAAACCTGAACATACAGACAGGAAAAAGGTTCTTCAACCAGAGCCAGTGTTTGACTAAACAACGTAAAAGCAACCATGTCATTTAATAAAGTGGATAAGATCTGCAGAGCTCTGGAGACCACAACCGAACCCGGTCTGGCACCCAACCCCCACCCACATTAGACTGCATTGGAGGCCCCTCCCCCTCTGCTATGAGACAAAGCCATGACACAGTATTATGCATTCAAAAGGCGTTTTGAGGCGCGGTTTATACATGATCCGTCTTGGGACAACTTCAGACTATGATAGTACAGACTAAACGGCCATTTTCTGACCGTAATTATTACAGTTCTATGAGTCAGTGAACGCTCGAGTACTGAAGTTCATACCGACATCAATTTTGATTGGTCCTTGTGTTAACGCCACCCCAACGCGCCACAACGAGGCCAAGCGTTTTGTAATCAAAACTTTCAGATTCGTAAACGGAAAAAAAAAGATTTGAGACTGAAAAATACGTTTTGAAATTGAAATTTTGAGTTTTTAAACCTAAAAAACAGAACATTTGAAACTGAAAACATGTTTATTTTCGAATAAAAAAGTTTTAGACATTTTTATTTTTTTGACCAAACACCAATTTCAATTTATTTGATTTTATTTAAGTTTCAAATAATTTTGGCCCTGATTTAGCTCCCTAGAGTTCATCCACCTGATCTGACTTATCTTACGACCCATGACATTCCTTGTTGTGAGTCTTTGTCCCTGCTATAGGAAGAAGTTGTATATTGTGAAATTGTGGATGATACTTTCAAATCAACAAGACTGCCACATTTATTTCCTTTCTTTGTAATAAAAAAGCTCAAGCTGGGGATGGAGACAAACTATTCATTCATGCTTAAGCCACCAGAGAGCACTGTTTAACAAAAAAGAGTTTCCACTCCTGGATTTAAACTCCTCCAGTGCTTTTCTGGTTGACATTTTTCCTCTCATTCATTTGCTCATTGAAGCTGTTTTTTGGACGTTAAATTCTATGAGTTTGCCGTTTCTGTTAGTCAGTTGTAATTGTGGCTGTGTTGCAGCCTGTAGGGAGAAATGTTGCAAAAATCTGAAAAAATCCCTGCTTGTTTCATCTGTAACACTCAATAAAGGTGGCGGTTCTACACTGATTTACTCCCTGGGCGAGAACACTTGTTGGAGATAAAAATGAGTTGAAACAAAATGTGACCTGATGTTCCAGTATAGTGGAAACGTTAATTTTCTGCCACAATTTGTGGCTGAACATTTCCTGGAAGAAATGGTCAAAAATGAGTTAATTTTCATGTTATACATTTTATTTGGCCATTTGACACAAAACATAAAGTCAAATGTTTGAATTTTATAAACCTGTATTACCAGGGTGTCAAACTCGATCGCACATGGAGTCAAAATCCAGAACGCAATTTAGGTCGCCGCCGAGCAGGATAAACGCTTATGGAACACTGTAAAACTAAACTTTTAAAACTTTGAAACTTACAAAACGGAACATAAAATGTCAACTAAAATCCTCCCAAAGAACTTACACCTTCATAAACAATTAATCTATTGTTTATTTATCAATGTTTTCATGTCGAATTGGCTAGAAATGACAAATGCAAAATACATGTTATATGGAAAATAAAGACATGCAAAAGTATAGAAATGTATAACAAAGAATGACATTATTAGCTGAGGAAATTAAATTAAAGGGACGTGATTATCCCAGTTTATTAGGGATTGAACAATCGAGGCAGGGCTCTGTGATTGTAAATAAAACACACAAAAACCAGCAATTTTGAGGCTTATTAAATAATAGTCATCAATGTTAATTACATTCAGAGAACAGATTAGTGGAAACATTTTTGAGTTTCTCATGAGAGTGAGGATAATTTACAATTGAGGTATTGGCTCACCTGACGGGACGTCCCAGAGATATGTCTCAACAAGGAACCGACCCACATTATGTCCACCCACCCAATGATATTTTTCCCCACATATTTATCATCTAAATGGGCAGGAAATCTTCCATTATGGCAATAAATAAAGTAGATAGAAAGTATAATGTATAAAAATATATTCTCTTGTCCTCCTCCCCCTTTGTCCATTAAATTAGGAGAAACCCACAGCAGAACTGATCACCCCACCCCTTCACATTTTCTTCACACACCTTTCCTTCACCGTTTCAGCTGATGATAGCACATGTGGCTGCAGGGGGCGCCATTTAGCTGGTTTAAAGCCGTTCTAAACACCATAACAGATGATAGAAAACCAAAAGGTTACAACACTTAGACAAATGACTTAGTGTCAAGATCTGTTCAGGCTCTACATATGTTAACCTAAAGTTCTCTTCCCTCATACTTATGTTTTATTATTTTTGCATTGACCGCTCCTTCTCTAACAGCTGCTCTCTTCAGTGTTTCTGTCACTGGAGAGAACGTAAGTACTTCATATTCTGTTTCCTGAATCTTGATCATAGATGCCGTGATAACGTTATGTCTACTTACATAGTCGTGGTTTACTGACACATACGGATTTTTAATGGCTGGTAGCTATGTTAGTAAAGTTAAAATATCTGATCAGAAGTTATGAACTGGAAAATGATCATTCGTGTAGAGAAAATGGTATGGTCAAGCTGAGGTGGGATTATACAAGTTTGCTTCCTCCCTTTCAAGTGATCTATAATTTGATGCCTAGTTTTTTTGTGTCTTATGTACTTCACATGCATTCTTTTTTTTAAATAAACAATTTCAATTCAAGTCTTGCTGAGCTGACATGCAAATTATAAATTATATATTTTCTTATTATTACCACTGTCTAACTTGCTACTTTTTACTGCTAAAATAATGTAATAAAATGACAAAACTCAATAGAAACTCACTGTTTTACTATTCATTACATTGTTTTTAATATAAAAAATGTGTTTCTTTATTTAAATTTGATGCCATTTCAGGAAGAAAAAAAACTTTAAAGTTAATAGATATATTTGTCCCCCACAAAATTAAATGGATTGTTTTTTGCTATAATTATTTCAGTGGTATGAATATTTTGGACCTAAGAGCAAGTGCAGCTTTTTCGAACATCTTTGCTGTCTCTCTGTGACAAGCGGAATTTAATTCACTTGAATGAATAATTTATTTAAATTCCTGTCAGTAAAATTATTTTTCAAGTCTTTTTAACTCAATCTTTAAGTCCAAACTTTTCTCTTTCGTTGTTCTATTTCCTGACTTGAATTTCCTATGGGCTATGTAGAAAGTGGACCTCCTAGTCCTCTTTCTGGTGGGTCTGGAGTCAGGAACGCTGTTCAGATGAGGGTGATAAATCCAGTCAAACCCCAGTAAGTCAGGTTTACCTTTGCTGCGGGAGGATTAGATTCTGCACAACTCTGTGCTCCTAAATCTTGTCTTCCGGAGGCAACAGGCTGGTTTTACTGACAGATGACATAAGCATTTCAGGCATTTGCATATCCAACCATGTTTAAGGCGGAAGTTCCTGTGTCCTTATAAGGTATAGCAAGGTGGGTTCACACGTTTCGTATCTGTACAGCTCCTACATCCTGTTTTCCTGCCTTCTGCAGGGTAGTGACCTTGGGTCTCACGGGAAAGTGAACCGCTTTGAATCTCAGCTGATAATATATGAACATCAGGAGAAACACACAATCTGTTCAACAAAATGAAAATCAGGAGAATGCACAATATTTTCTACATTTGGAGTTGCCCATGGTGAGAGGCGACGGGCTGGGGTGGGCTTACTCGTGAGCCCCCAGCTCAGCCGCCAGGTGTTGGAGTTCGTACCG
>NC_050529.1:5153397-5157382 GCF_002922805.2 Oryzias melastigma
TCTGGGCATCTTTGCTTAGACTGCTGCCCCCGCGACCCGGTCCCGGATGAAGCGGAGGAAGATGGATGGATGGATGGATGGATGTATTTTTATTGCATGTTGTTTTCCTTGTGTGCTGCTCAATAAAATAAAGGACACCTTACATCACACCTCTCTAAATGACGTATCCTAATGAAGTGGGTCACTTTTTAGTCAAAAAGAAGGTCAGGTGTTACAACTTTGGACACACATGAGGAAAAGACATACGCAGAAAAACAAGCCGTGCAGGAACAAAAGCAAAAGAGACCTACGCTTGTTACAAACCAGTTTGACAAACTTTCGGAAAAGGACATTGAAAATCAAAAGTATAGAACAAAGAGTATTAGACAAAAGATGACTGCAAAAATAGTCGAAAGAAATAAACAAAAAAGATTTCTGCTTTTGAGGAATTTTGTTACTGTTCTATCCTGAGTAGATTCACAGAGGTTGCTGGAGCCTATCTCAGCCATTCCAGGCAAGGCACTCTGAAGAACGCATTTCTTTGAATCTCCTAGTGAACAAACAGGAAATACACTGTTTTTATTCTTTCCAGGAAGTTTATCAGTGTGTTTGTTTTACATTCTTCCAGTATAAGATAGAAGTTCATTCTCCACATCTGCTGTTCCTCCCCTTAAATTCCTTTGGGTGTCAACAAAAGTCAAGATGCAGATATAAAAAAGGAAGACATGAAGGTAGAAAGCAAAGCGAGGACGGTGGCGTTCTTCACTGACACAGAAGATTTTATCGTTTTCATCCTTCATTGAACATCAGAGAGTAAAACACGCGTCACGCCTTTTCTAAGGTGAGTTTAAAGCTTGTGTTTACTCGCATGAATCGCTAGGAGAAAGTGCCTGAAGCATTTTGACTAAAGGGGAGGAACAATTTGATTCTTATTGTTGACAAAACAATTCTTAGTCAATCTTAAACGATCTGATTCTCTGACCTAAAATGGATCCAGAACATCTTTATCCAAAACTTAATACCTAGTACTGAACAGTATAAGTGAAGTTTTCCAGATTTATTTTATTTCTTCAAGATAATTAAATAATAATTAAAAGTGTGTACAAACAAGTTTGGCATTATGGTTTTCCCAAAGCCACAAGAAAACTAAAAACCAGAATATTGCAGGACTCTCCAACAAACAAGTAAATAAGAATGAAAGTCAAATTCATTCACATTTGAGTTTGATGAAGTTCTGTTGTTTTTCCACATCACAATAATCCAAAGGGAACATTATTAGAACATTCTACCAAACTGTGTGGTCACATGACTGTAAAATTCAGAATGTTTGGACTGGAATGATGGTTGATTATTGTTTCAGTGCATAGCGTGTATGTTTTCTGCTCCGATGGTACTCAGTCATTTTTTTATAGTGAAATAAACCTTAAGTGTGTCAATTAAAATAGTATATTTTTTCTATTTTTGAACAATATTGCAAAATAAACTAATAAATAAATCATGTATTTTTAGTCTGTTTCTCTACACAGAATTCCGGCTGCAGAGTTTCTCCATCAACTGGGATTCTGAGACTCCATTGTGGTAACTTCCTCCAAGATGCTCCGCCCCCTGCTGTTCCTGTTTGCTGTTGCCGGTCTGACGGGTTAGTCACTGAAACAGAAGATGTTTTTGAATAAACTGGGAAGCCTTAGAATCTTATTTGTGCATAAATTTAGAATCTAACTGAAGAAAAAACAACGACAACCGGAATACATAATTATGCAAAACAGTGAAATGAAGGGGTGGGATTATATAAATCTGCTTCTTCCCACTCCTTTTCAAGCAATCAATCAAACTCTATTGACTTGAATGAACCAAATGTGACATAATTGTGTTTTTTTTACATTTTCTAATCAATGCATTTAATAGTTTCTGTAATAAGTTTGAAATATTTGTGTGTTTTGTCCTGTATTTTTTCAATCTATGCTTGAAATAAACCAAACAATCAATCACTCAATCAATCAATCAAACTCAATTTATTTAACCGCTGGGTATTTATAAAAATGTTTTGGAGAGAAATGACTTGTGTTCAGTTGGTTGCTGTAATACAGGATTTTTTTTCATGATGTGATAAAAGCTCGTTCTTCTTGTATGTTTCCATCTTTTCAGATGCATCCTTTTATTTAGAAATTGTTAACAACACTCAGGTTAACACCAGCGATTGTCCCATCACATATTATGGACAGGAGTACACAACAGTCTACGTGAGAAACAGAAAATTCATCAATCAAGAATGTTTGCATGTTTAGCTACTAAAGTTACAACAAAACTAAACTATATTTGATCTACTTGATTCTATTTTTTTTATAGACAAACTTCACCGGTGAAGACCTGTTTGTTTGTTTCAACGACTATTACAACCCTGAGGGCAACGGAGACTGTATTAGGGTCCCGAATACCGACAACAGAACAACTTTTGCTTTGGATAATAGCAATGATCCTTCCTCTTGGACCGGTTTGACAGATTTTGTCCACAGCTATGTAAGCACCGTCACAAACAACGTAACATGCTACTTGCACTTCTATTACGGATCAGTAAGTATGCTTGTTGAGTCTTCAAGTTTCTTGATTCAAACTAAACAAACATTAGATGAAACTCTTTTCTGCACTTTGAGATCAATCCTTCATGATATTTGTTCAACATTCACAGAGCATGGCTCTGCTTGGCATGGGGTCCCAGTCAGTTGTGTTTGGGGATGGCCCTCCACCAACGGTGAGTAAAACTTTAAATGTAACTTTTTATTTAAGAATCTTGTGATTATTTCAATGCAAAACGAACATACATACATTGAAACATTTTTGTTTAAACCTTTTTTGCTGATTTTTTATTTTTATTTTTTTGTGTGTCTTACACTCATTTTTGTTTGTTCTTTCTAGTTTATTAGTGTTCTGGTCAACGGAGACGTGGTAGAAAATGTGTATGGAGTTCAAAACAATTATTCTCTATCAGACACCAGTGGATGCAGAATCTCAGGTTAGTAAGTGACAGTTTTGTTGAAGTTGGATTTTTTATCACACATTGATGATGATTGAATTAACTACAACATGGTCAGAGTCTCTGAACTCATGAATTTGTCTCCTTCATTTCACAGGTTTTGGAGTGAAACCTGGAACGACACGTCAAATTCCCAACACCTGTACTTTCCTGACATGCAGCAGCACCAGGATTCCCTCCATGAAGACTTGTGGTCCGCCGGGACAATGTGACGGAAACGGAACGTAATGACTGTTTGGACTTTAAAGAAATATGTCTCAAATTGTCTACAGATTGAATTTGCTGGTGTACATCTGTTAAAATGTATCACTAAAAAGATGAGTCATAAAAAAGCTTCAAAGTAAGATTCCTTAAAACTACAAATAAAACATTAACAACCATTAGAAATGTGCTGTTAAGATGCTTATAAAGACATTTATTAGGGTCTGTTGATCCTTGATAAACCATGACCCAGTAAGGCAAGTTTATTTCTATAGCAGATTTCATGTACAAAAACAATTCAAAATGCTTTACATAAAACATTAAACGAAACATTTAAGAGAAATAGTAAAGGTGTGATCACTGAACACACTACCTACTTGGCACGAGTAACTGTATTTTACCAACACTTTACCAACTTCTATCTTTACTAACTACTATCCGAGTAGCTTTTTCTAACTATCACTTTACAGACTTTACATGAGTAAATGGGCTTTAGTGATGTGCAAGTCATAATTTCTTCCACTGTTTCTCCAACAGAACCTTTAATTCTTCTATGCTGGAATGTGTTAATGCGAGTGACGGACAAAGTGAGTCACGTTCCCTCACGTGATTTGATGTTATCTGGAACAAGAAAATTCCTTTTGAATCAATTCTTTCCTGTTTACTTCTGCATGGACACAAGCTCCTCCACCTGCAAATACAACAGTCGCTCCGACCCAAAACGTCATTGTGACTAAACAAACTACTCCATCACCAACCGATGAATCCACCGTC
>NC_050529.1:5159764-5219278 GCF_002922805.2 Oryzias melastigma
TACAAACAAGTGTGGCATTATGGTTTCCCCAAAGCCACAAGAAAACTAAAAACCAGAATATTGCAGGACTCTCCAACAAACAAGTAAACAAGAATGAATGTCAAATCCATTCACATTTGAGTTTGATGAAGTTCTGTTGTTTTTCCACATCACAATAATCCAAAGGAAATGTTATTAGTACATTCTACCAAACTGTGTGGTCACATGACTGTAAAATTTAGAATGTTTGGACTGGAATGATGGCTGATCATTGTTTTACTGCATAGCGTGTATGTTTTCTGCTCCGATGGTACTCAGTCAGTTTTTCATAGTAAAATATACCTTAAGTGTGTCAATTAAAATAGTATATTTTTTCTATTTTTAAACAATATTGCAAAATAAATAAATACATATATTTTTTTAGTCTGTTTCTCTACACTGAATTCCAGCTGCAGAGTTTCTCCATCAACAGGGATTTTGAGACTCCGTTGTGGTAACTTCCTCCAAGATGCTCCGCCCCCTGCTGTTCCTGTTTGCTGTTGCCGGTCTGACGGGTTAGTCTCTGAAAAGGAAGATGCTTGAATAAACTGTCAAGCCTTATAATCTTATTTCTGTATACATTTAGAATCTAACTGTAAAAAAAACAACAACAACCGGAATACATAATTGTGCAAAACAGTGAAATGAAGGGGTGGGATTATACAAATCTGCTTCTTCCCACTCCTTTTCAAGCAATCAATCAAACTCTATTGACTTGAATGAACCAAATGTGGCATCATTGTGTTTTTTTTTTATATTTTCTAATCAATGCATTTAATGGTTTCTGTAATAAGTTTGAAATATTTGTGTGTTTTGTCCTGTACTTTTTCAATCTATGCTTGAAATAAACCAAACAATCAATCACTCAATCAATCAAACTCAATTTATTTAACCGCTGTGTATATATAAAAATGTTTTGGTGAGAAATGACTTGTGTTCAGTCGGTTGCTGTAATACAGGATTTTTTTTTCATGATGTGATAAATGCTCGTTCTTCTTGTATGTTTCCATCTTTTCAGATGCATCCTTTTATTTAGAAATTGATAACAACACTCAGATCAACACCAGCGATTGTCCCATCACTTATTATGGACAGGAGTACACAACAGTCTACGTAAGAAACAGAAAATTCATCAATCAAGAATGTTTGCATGTTTAGCTACTAAAGTTATTCCAAACTAAACTATATTTGATCTACTTGATACTAAGAAACTATATATATATATTTTTTATAGACAAACTTCACCGGTGAAGACCTGTTTGTTTGTTTCAACGGTTATTACAACCCTGAGGGCAACGGAGACTGTATTAGGGTCCCGAATACCGACAACAGAACAAATATTGCTTTGAATAATAACAATGATCCTTCCTATTGGACCGGTTTGACAGATGTGATCCACAGCTCTGTAAGCACCGTCACAAACAACGTAACATGCTACTTGCTCTTCTATAACAGATTAGTAAGTATGCTTGTTGAGTCTTCAAGTTTCTTGATTCAAACTAAACAAACATTAGATCAAACTCTTTTCTGCACTTTGAGATCAATCCTTCATGATATTTGTTCAACATTCACAGGCCATGGCTCTGTTTGGCATGGAGTCCCAGTCAGTTGTGTATTGGTATGGTGATCCACCAACGGTGAGTAAAAGTTTAAATGTAACTTTTTATTTAAGAATCTTGTGATTATTTCAATGCAAAACGAACATACATACATTGAAACATTTTTGTTTAAACCTTTTTTGCTGATTTTTTATTTTTATTTGTGTATCTTACACTCATTTTTGTTTGTTCTTTCTAGTTTATTAGTGTTCTGGTCAATGGAGACGTGGTAGAAAATGTGTATGGAGTTCAAAACAATTATTCTCTATCAGACACCAGTGGATGCAGAATCTCAGGTTAGTAAGTGACAGTTTTGTCAAAGTTGGATTTTTTATCACACATTGATGATAATTGAATGAACTACAACATGGTCAGAGTCTCTGAACTCGTGAATTTGTCTCCTTCATGTCACAGGTTTTGGGGTGAAACCTGGAGATACACGTCAAATTCCCAACACCTGTACTTTCCTGACATGCAGCAGCACCAGGATTCCCTCCGTGAAGACTTGTGGTCCGCCGGGACAATGTGACGGCAACGGAACGTAATTACTGTTTGGACTTTAAAGAAATATGTCTCAAATTGTCTACAGATTGAATTTGCTGGTGTACATCTGTTAAAATCCATCACTAAAAAGATGAGTCATAAAAAAGCTTCAAAGTAAGATTCCTTAAAACTACAAATAAAACATTAAGAACCATTAGAAATGTGCTGTTAAGATGCTTATAAAGACATTTATTAGGATCTGTTGATCCTTGATAAACCATGACCCAGTAAGGCAAGTTTATTTCTATAGCAGATTTCATGTACAAAAACAATTCAAAATGCTTTACATAAAACATTAAATGAAACATTTCAGAGAAATAGTAAAGGTGTGATCACTGAACACACTACCTACTTGGCACGAGTAACTGTATTTTACCAACACTTTACTAACTTCTATCTTTACTAACTACTATTCGAGTAGCTTTTTCTATCATGTTACAGACATTACATAAGTAAATGGGCTTTAGTGATAATTTCTTCCACTGTTTCTCCAACAGAACATTTAATTCTTCTATGCTGGAATGTGTTAATGCGAGTGACGGACAAAGTGAGTCACGTTCCCTCACGTGATTTGATGTTATCTGGAACAAGAAAATTCCTTTTAAATCAATTCTTTCCTGTTTACTCCTGCATGGACACAAGCTCCTCCACCTGCAAATACAACAGTCGCTCCGACCCAAAACGTCATTGTGACTAAACAAACTACTCCATCACCAACCGATGAATCCACCGTCTCTACACAGCTGATCCCTGCAGGAAATAATTGTAAGAACCACGGTCTTTGTGTTCTAAAATAAAGATGTTTCATGGCTGAAAGTGAAGTCTGTTTGTGTTTCCAGTTGTTGTTGGTGTGTCAATTAGGATTTTCACCAGCCTAACATGGGAAGACATCAAAGATGAGTTCCTGTCTCAGGTGAGTCTCTTATCTAACCGTACCAGCATTTAAGATAATCGTGTTTAGTATGTTTGGCAGAAGAAGTCTTCTTGGTGTGTTTAATTAAACCCTTTAATACTGGAGCGTTGACGGTCTTTGAAATTTCTGTAACTCTTAACCGTTGATGTAATGTTTGTAATTCTGAAGTGGAGAAAAGCAGCTTTTCAACTGTAAGCAACATTTTACAGTATTAAAGGGCCCTGATTTACAACACTGTACGGCAGTAAAAATATAAATAGTTTGATTGGATAAACTGTCAAAGAGTTACGGGAGTTAAAAGAGTGTGTGATATTTAATGTCAAAGAGTTAAGCTCTTGTATAAAGAAGCCTAAACTCATGTTGTTCTTTAGTCCTGACTGAGCACAGCCACACATTTTGATAAGATCGGATCTCAGCTTTATCTTGTTTCTTTTTCCAGCTGAAAGCTGAATTTGAAAGACTCGGACTTCCACCAGACCTCAGTCTGCGGATCCTGAAGACCCAAGGAGTCTAGATACCGTCGTCATCATCCAATAATAGCTAAACATGAACCAAACAACTGTTTCAAAGTTGACCATGTTTGATATTTATCTTTTTTTAAACAGTTTCCTGATTTATAATTCTGTGCAGTTTCCCTATAATATTTGGTTTTGATTTTTAACCAGAACTCACACCTGTGTTTGCCCACATTGGATTCAGATGGGCACTCAGTGGTTTGGCTCCCTAAGCTAGTCAGTCCCCCGGTGGACACTTGGCGGGTTCCACTCCCCAGTGAAAAGCAGAGCTAACAAGGTTGCTGCCCATGCTGTCGGTCCCTAGACAGCAGAGCCAATGTGGGCAATCACAGGTGGGGCCACCACGGAAACTTTGGACAAACCAAATCCGGGCCCACGTTTTCTTCCCGCTCCTAAACCATATGGGGCCTACTTGGCCTTGCTGGCTGGGACCTCTTCCACTGAAAGCGGGCTCTGGGAGAATCAAATGCTTCAAACGCTCAGGGGCCATCACATACTCTCGGTAAGGCACCTGATTGGTCAGTTTAATACTTGAATAACTTTGAATAAAGACAGTATATCATGAAAAAAAAAGTGGTTCTGCAAGAAAATGTGAGGTGCCCCGAGGTAAAGAAGACTGAGCTCAACAAAAAGAAAAAGCAAGTTAAACGTTAACAATATTTCACAAAGTTTAAAATTCAACAATTTAGCTGGACAGATAATTAGTTTATATTCAAACCAACATCTCTCTTAAGGAACAGACGTGGAGTGGCCTCGAGTGCTGCAAATTTTCCCTTTCTGTTCTCTGGAGTGGTTAACCACGCCCCTTAAAACGTTCCCGTGTGGATTTGTTTTCAATAGATGAGATCATGCAGGTTGTCGCAGTGCTGCACAGACTACATGGGTTGTGGTGCATGTTGGGTAGTTTTTGCTCTGACCTTACATGTCAATCATCATAGCCCAGGCGGGTACAAGCTGCCTGATGACCACAAAAGAGTGCATTGTGGGAAACGGTGTCCTGGTAGTACTTGTAGTTTAACGTGATGCTCAGCAATGACTGGTGACAATTTAAGGCAAAACTGAACATTTTTTACTCTTTCTAGAAAGTAGTGAGTCACTGATGTAAAAATAAAGAATATTTCAAATAATCTGTGGTTATATGTGTTATTGTTGCCTTTAAAATTGAACTTTAATTGTGTGAATGCTGTGGAGCATTTACACTATACTGATAAACTTTCAGCTAATATTTTGGCTACATGATAGCTTCTTTAGCTAATTTACATTTTTTTTATTATTATTATTTGTTATTTAGGCCAATTTGGAGTTTAGCTAATATTTCAGCTACATGCTAGCAATTTTTGTTAATTTAGATTATTTTTAATTGTTTTTCCAGACTATTTTGGAGTTTAGCTGATATTTTAGCTACATGCTAGTTATTTTGACTAATTTACATTTTTTCTTTTTTATGTTACTTTTAATTTTAGCTAATATTTTAGATACATGCTAGCAATTTTTGCTAATTTAGATTTTGTTTATTTGTTTTTCTGGGTATTTTTTAGTTTAGCTAATATTTTAGCTGCAAGCTAATCGTTTTGGCTAATTTAGGCCTTGTTTTAGTTATTTAGGCCAATTTGGAGCCTAGTTAATATTTTAGCTACATGCTAGCTGTTGTGGCTAAATTAAACATTTTACCAATTTTTTAGGCATTTGCTATTTTAATAACGTTTTAGCAAAACTATCAGCTTCAGTGACTTCAGTTACAAACTTCGGTTTCTTCCGTTATCAGCTTCAGCCATCTTAATTAAGCAATTTAAGCATCTTCAGCGGCCAAATTCAGCTTACAGCATTCACACTGGCAATATTGCAAGTAATGCTTTATATTTAGTTTCAATTGTATTTATTTGTCTGGAACAATGGACATTAAGTAACTCAATAGTTATCTTTTTTTCTCTGTGTTGGCAGACAGATGTTAAGAATGAATATGAAAGACATAATACTAGAGTTCATACTAAGGAGGTTAAACTTCAACTGAAAGGTAAGGAAAACTGTAACTTCCTGTTCTCGCTCAGTCTGGCTGCAGCTGAGCTTCTGCTTCATTTTAGTTGCCTTTTCTCACCCCTGCCTGCAGCCGCCTGGTCTTACCAATGATACAGGCGAGGTGCAAGTGATCTCAAACAGATCTAATGCAACACAGGGTCTGATTCTAAAAGTACATAATTTCAGTCTATTCCACAACACTAGCCAAGCTTGTTCCAGCCTCTTTGCGCTCGCTCTGTGAATAAGGAACTCAATTTACTTTGATAGGGCTGCACGGTGGCACAGTGGTTAGCGCTCTCGCCTCACAGCGAGAAGGCCCCGGTTCAACTCCCGGCTGGGACCTTTCTGTGTGGAGTTTGCATGTTCTCCTCGTGCATGCGTGGGTTTTCACCGGGGACTCCGGCTTCCTCCCACTGTCCAAAAACATGCTTCATAGGTTAATTGGTGACTCTAAATTGCCCCTAGGTGTGAATGTGAGAGTGAATGTGTGTGTGATTGAGGCCCTGTGACAGACTGGCGACCTGTCCAGGGTGTACCCCGCCTTCGCCCTTCAGTAGCCGGGATAGGCTCCGGCACCCCGCGACCCCGAAAGGGAAGAAGCGGTCAAGAAAATGGATGGATTTACTTTGATGATTGACTCATTCAAAGTCATGTCAGTAAAATCTTTCCTCAAGTCCAAACTTTTTGCCTTTTTGACTTCACATGGGTTTTGCATTATGTTTGCAGGTCATTTGTGTTCCATGCAAGCTGCTCCTATCACTAAAATAGACTTTAGATGATCATCTTCGTAGAAGAGCTTTACTAAAGAAATGAACTTTTAAATAAAAATGAGAAGAAGCTTCTGTTAGATATCAAAACTTTGAGCACACATGAGAGAAGGAAATGAGCAGAAAAACAAACGACGCAGGAATTCTAGTCATGTTTGTCTGAACTAAAGTGAACCTTGAACAAAAGGCCTAGGCTTGGAAAAACTGTGAGAACACATTGAACATTCAATTTTTATAACAAATTGTACGAGACAAAAGATCATTGCAAAACTACTGAAAAGTACCGGAGAAAAGTTTTTTGATGTAATTTCTTCTTGAATTAACTATCTATTACAGTTTGATCCTGAGTAGATTCACAGGGTTGCTGGAGCCTATCTCAGCCATTCTAAGCAAATATATTTTTATTTGCATTTCCTAACGCACAAACACAAACTAAACTGTTTCTATCCTTTCTTAGAACTTCCTCAATGATCGGTTTTTCCATTTTTCCAGTCCACAATGGGGAGGTTCCCACCAGGAAATAGGTCATTCTCCATAGCTGCCGTTCCTCCCCTTACATCCCTTTGTTTGCCAACAAAACCCGGGTGAAATAAAATCCAGCGATATAAAGAAGGCAGATAAAAAAGTGAGGACAGTGGCGTTCTTCACTGCTGCAGAAGACGTGATCGACTTTTGATCCTTCGCTGAAACATCAGAGGGTAAAACACGATTTACGGCTGTTCCAGCTCCAGAGAACCTTCTAATGTAGCTTTAAATCTGATTAGGGAATCGCTAGAAGAAAAGAAGAGTTTTAACTTAAGATTCAGTTTACCAGCAGTTTGATTCATACATGATTTGTGGTTGCTTTGATGAACTGATTCATAGACGACTTTGGTTCATCTTGAATGATCTGATTCATAGATCCAGATCATCTTTATCCAAAACTTCCTCCAGTGTGACTCAGATCAACACCTACTGAACAGTACAGGGTAAGTTTTCCAGATTTCTTCTATTTCTTTAAAATAATAAATTAACAAACAAACTAGAATAAATGTCAAATCCATTCACGTTTTAGTTTGATAAAGTTCTGTTGTTTTTCCACATCACAATAATCCAAAGGGATCATTATTAAAACATTCTACCAAACTGTGTGGTCACATGACACAAGGACTGTAATGATGGTTGATCAGTTTTTGCTGTATGTTGTTTTCTCTGATGGTCGTTTTACAGTAAAATAAACCCATCATGTCTCAATCCAAATGGTATTTTCCAATATCAATTCAATCAATTTTGTAACAATTTTGTAATAAAATCTCCGTTAATTCATTTATAATTTATGTCATAGTGATTAGTTTTTACTGGGATCATAACTTAGAAACAACCACATTATTCTGAGGTAGTTGAAGGTTTCAGTGACACATTATCAGCTTTTAGTCTGTTTCTCTACACAGAATTCCGGCTGCAGAGTTTCTCCATCAACTGGGATTCTGAGACTCCGTTGTGGTAACTTCCTCCAAGATGCTCCGCCCCCTGCTGTTCCTGTTTGCTGTTGCCGGTCTGACGGGTTAGTCACTGAAACAGAAGATGTTTTTGAATAAACTGAAATTCCCTTGAATCTTTTCTGTAGTAGTTGTTCACTTTCAGCTTATCCCTTTCGGGCGCGCCACAGCGTAACAGCACCCACTGTTTTCCTTCAGTGATTTGTCAGAGTTTTTACGCCAGAAGCCCTTCCTGACACAACCCTGTACTTGAGGGGCACAGGGACCCAGTTAGGCAGCAGCGTCAAGGGTCTTGCCTAAGGACCCAATCTGGGTGGGGATCAGTGGACAACCCTGGGAATCAAACCCAGGGCTCCTGGGTGCCAGCCCTTCACCTAGCCCACTGAGCCACCCAGCCACTCCTTGAATCTTTTCTGTGCATTCATTAAAATTTAACTCAATTTGTTTGTTTCATGATGTGATAAATGCTCGTTCTTCTTGTATGTTTCCATCTTTTCAGATGCATCCCTTTATTTAGAAATTGATAACAACACTCCGATTGACACCAGCGATTGTCCCATCACATATTATGGACAGGAGTACACAACCGTCTATGTGAGAAACAGGAACTTTATCAATCAAAAATGTTTTTTCTTTTTGTTTACCTATCAAGGTTATAACAAAAATGAAACAAGTTGTGTCAATTTAAAAAGAAACTTTTCTCTGTTGTTTTATAGACAAACTTCACCGGTGAAGACCTGTTAATTTGTTTCAACGGCTATTACAACCCTGAGGGGAACGGAGACTGTATCAGGGTCCCGAATACTGAAAACAAAACAGCTATTGCTTTGAATAATAACAATAATCCTGCTTCTTGGACCTCGCTGACAGATTTTGTCCACAGCTCTGTAAGCACCGTCACAAACAACGTAACATGCTACTTGCACTTCTATTTCAAATCAGTAAGTGTGCTTGTTCAGTCTTCAAGTCTCTTCAGTCAAACTAAGCAGCTGTCAGATCAAACTCTTTTCTGCTCTTGAGATCAATCCTTCATGATATTTGTTCAACATTCACAGGACATGGCTCTGTTTAGCATGGGGTCCCAGTCAGTTGTCATGTGGGATGGTGATCCACAAACGGTGAGTAAAAGAAATTTGTGGTTTTCAGCACATTTAAGTTTATATGTAACTTTTTATTTAAGAATCATGTGACTATTTCAATGCAGAATGAACATATATATATATTGGAACATTTTTGTTTAAACTTTTTTCTCTGATGTTTTTTTCATGTGTGTCTTACACTCATTTATGTTTGTTCTTTCTAGTTTGCTAGTGTTCTGGTCAATGGAGACGTGGTAGAAAATGTGTTTGGGATTCAGAACAATTTTTCTTTTTCAGACACCAGTGGATGCAGAATCTCAGGTTCGTAAAAGTTGGATTTTTTATCACACATTGATGATGATTGAATGAACTACAACATGGTCAGAGTCTCTGAACTCGTGAATTTGTGTCCTGCATTTCACAGGTTTTGGGGTGAAACCTGGAGATACACGTCAAATTCCCAACACCTGTACTTTCCTGACATGCAGCAGCACCAGGATTCCCTCCATGAAGACTTGTGGTTCGCCGGGACGATGTGACGGAACGTAATGACCTTCTTGATATAATGAAATGGTGTAATCATTAAAACAATATTAAAAAGAACAGAATTTAAAATCAAGCTTGTTAATATCCTAAGTAATTAACCCTAATTTTAAATCAGTGACTCTACTTCTGTATGAATTTTATGTTAGAAACTTTGTCTTAGTAACACTGTTTTTCACCATATATTTGCAGATTTACCTGAGTAACACAGTTCAAGAACTTTAGTTACTTCATGTTAGTAACTTTGCTTAAAGGGTAACCAAACCCGAAATCAACTTTTATAAGTTATAAGTATAACTTCTATAAATGAGACTTCAAAAGTACTGTCTGACAAATTCAAATAAATGTGTTTAATTCATGAAATATAGTCTAGAACTGCATTTGTGCCCCCTACTGGTTGAAACGAGGTATTGCAGCTGGATTTCATGATTGGTCGACCGGTGTAAGTCGCAGAAGTTTCCCGTTACCTGCTCTGCAGCTCCAGTATAAAAGCCCCGCCCACCTCTGATTCCGTAACGGTCTGTCGTTAGCTTTAGCACGGCTCGTAGCCAGGTGTTGTGCCTTCAGGGGTCAAAAATCTGATGAAAAGACGCTTCAAGTCTCCCTGAAGATTGAAAGTTTTGGTGATAAATTAAAACATTTAAATGAGTCAGTCTTCTTTAACATCTTATCACTTGATCACTTGTTACAGTTTGGGTGTTTTTGCCATTTTCATTCAAACATGTCAAAATTTTACCAAAAAATACAAATAATGAACTGAAATTTCTTCCACTGTTTCTCCAACAGAACTTTTAATTCTTCTATGTTGGAATGTGTCAATGTGAGTGACGGACAGAGTGAGTCACGTTCCTCCACATGATTTGATGTTATCTGGAACCAGAAGATTATTTAGAAATCACTCATTTCCTGTTTACTTCTGCATGGACACAAGCTCCTCCACCCGTAAACTCAACAATCGCTCTGACCCAAAGCATCACCGTGACTAAACAAACTACTCCATCACCAACCGATGAATCCACCGTCTCTACGGGAAATAACTGTGAGCACCACGGTCTTTATTTGTGTTTCATGGCTGATGTATGTAAAGTGAAGTCTGCTCCGCTTCATGACGTTCATCTTTGTGGTTCCAGTTGTGGTTGCTATGTCTATTGGGATTTCCACCAACTTACCATGGGAAGACATCAAAGCTGAGTTCTTGTCACAGGTGAGTCATTTGCATAACCAACAGTAGGAGTTTTAGATGAACGGTGTCTTATTGGCCTGTTTGGTAAAAGTTTTGTTGTGTTTACTTTAACACCAGAGTTTTAGCTCCAGTGTAAACTTTATTATACTCTTTAACCATTAATGCAATTTTTGTTCTTCCAATGGAATCTGAGAAAAGAAGCTGTGCATCAATATGTAATACTTATAGTATTAAAGGGCCCTGATTCACTTTACGGCAGTAAAAATCTAATTTAGTTGGAATTCCTTTGATTGCATAAATAGTAAAGAGTTACTAGAGTTCAAAGAACGTGTTTCATGTAATTCAAAAGGTTAAACTTGGGTTGTTTTGTCCCGAATGAGCTGAATTTTGCTTATTTTTCCAGCTGAAAGCTGAATTTGTAAGACGTGGACTTCCACCTGACCTTAGTCTACGGATCCTGAAGGGCCAAAGAGTTTAGATATCGTCATCATCATCCAATAAAGGCTGAACATGAACCAAACAACTGTTTCAAAGTTGACCATGTTGGATATTTTTCTTTTTTAAACACTTTCTGATTCATGATTCTCCAGCCAGCAAAGCAAACGCGCTAAAGATGAGTTCTCTACCTTGTAACAGATTAGCTCGGTAGCATGCTACAGCAGAGCTTGCTAGCATAACAAGTAAAAATGGATGCAAGAGCTTCTGTCTAAAAACAAGCCATTTGAAAATGGTGTTCTTAGCATGTTTTTGTAGCATTTTTCTCCTGATAGAGGACATAAATCAAGAAAATTAAGATTCAAACTGCATTTCTGAGTATTTCTTATTCAAATTGTTATAAATCAGGAGCAGACGAAAAGATCGTATTTTTAAAAAAATGTAGTTTCTATATACAAACTATAACTGGCAGGCCACAAGCTCCGCCCCATTCTGATGTCACTTGCTGACAAATAGATCCAAATATGTCTTCATTTTTCCCTTTTGAGCTGGAATCTGGATCAAAACTGGACGAGTAAATAGCTTCATGACTGCTCGCCTTTTTTGTTGCACCGCTAATGTTAGCTTTGTAAACAATCACATAAGAGGTTCGATAATTTGATTACGAATGTATAATTCTGTATCTTGTCTTTGATGATTGTCACTTCCTGGTGTTTGTTTCCATTGACTTAGAAAGTTTTGTAGATTTGCTCATAAACGTATCTGACAAAGATGTCGCTAGTATACCATAGTATAGCATATACAATATATAATAAATGAGCTAAAATACTTCCAAATTTTAAATTTTGTATCAGTTTTCTTTATTAGATTACACTTTCAGATTTATAATAAATAAAACTCGTACCAGAAGAAAACAATTTTGTGTTTCATTTTGTGTTTCCAGACTTTGGACTAGAACAACTGATTAAATCAAAAATACTCCAACAATAAGTTATTTTTTAAACTTCAACGCAGATCAACAATCTTTAATGACTATATAATAATAAATAAACGATTAGTAATTGTGTACGTACAAACATTTGTGCATAAATGTAAGTGTATATATGTGTATTGTATCTATGTGAGATTAAATACATTTGATTTTATCGTCTTTTTTTAACACTATATTGTGTCGCTTTTTTTTTCTTTATTTTGTCGTCTGTTATGATTGTTTTAATTTATTTTATGTTTGCCTGTGCAGCACAAACAAAGCTGTCAGTAATTAAAACATGCAAATGTGCAATAAAAAAAATAATTATTTTGTTCTATTCATTTCTATTTATGAGGCTTCTACTTCAGATATTAATTGTCTTTTTTTTGTTTTCTCCTATTTTTTCTTTAAAGCATTTGTCTAAAATAAAATATTTTATTCTATTCTGCAGAAACCCTCAGCTGTCTCCTCATAACAGACTTTTGCTTTTTGAATGTTCCTAAACATCTGTAACATGCTAGTTATTAACATTTTCTTCTTTATGTTTTCTTGTCTGTGAAATGAGGGAATAGTTTGTTTAATTACCAACTATGGAACCAGTTTCAGCTAAACCCACATTTAATCAAAGCTTATGATGGAGGCCGAGGACACAGACCTCCATTCAAGCTGCTGCAGTTAAAGCCTACAGCCACTAGAGGGCCCCACTTACCTAAAGGCACACAGTGAAAGTGCAGCTGGTTGGTTGATGATTTTCCTCTCATTCATTTGTTCCTTGAAGCTGTTTTTAGGACATGAATTACAAGAAGTTTGCTGTTTTTATGGCCGTCTTGGTGAAATATTGCAACATTTTCATAAATCCAAACTTGTTTGAAACCCAAAGGAGAAGTAACTACTTGTATTAGTGTAAACAAAAAAATATTCATATTGAGATTTTCCAGAACAGTTTGATTAGAGTAAAATGTTCTTGTATTTCACTGATTCTTGACTAAATATGTCTGACATACTAAGTTTGATCTAAAGGATCTCTGAATACTGCTGTTGGATTTTAGCACAGATTATTACTTTTTGTGAGTATTTTAGTGTAAATGTATATGACCACTCTTTAGACGCCCCATGTTATCTCTCTTGTCCTCTGCAATAGTCACCAGCATTGAAAAACATTAGAAACCTCTTTTCCCAGGTGTTCTCTGGGCTTCTCCGGTGGTGAGAAGCCCACCGGAGAATTTCCAACAACAACCAACAAACTTTGATATGTCGAAAGGGGGACAAGCACGAGAAAGGGAACGCAGACTGTGCTGCCATCAGACTTTGATTGTGGAAACGGGTTAGCCGCTAGGAGCTAAGAAACCAGACTCACAGGGACGGATCAGGGGATGCTTGAGAGCAAATACTGAGAGTTTCATGATGATTGGTGGACATTAAAAGATCCAAACTTTGGCCCCTCTCAAGTCAGATTACATTGGGTTGGGGTTAGAAGGAAAATGTCTGGACCCTACGCCCCCGTGGAGGGTAGAATCAAGTGCACTCTCCATAATTATAAAGTAAGTTTGATCAATTCTGGGGCTGTGAGGGGGTCGTGGGGTCCAACGCTTGGGCTCCTGAGGTTAAAATTAAAAAGTGACAAGAATTGTACAGGTGAAGGAGCTGGTTAGGTTTAGGATTGTTTTCCTGGGTTGGGTTTAGGGTGGAGGTTAGGGTTAGGGTTAGGGTTCTGGTACCAGTCCCGATGGTTGGGGACCCCTGATTAGTATATACATTTTTTCTTTGTCTGTGGTCCAGTTCTAAGAGGCCCTCAGACTGTTACTGGGTCGCGGCTCAGAGGTTGAGGGCCCTGACTTTATGGGAACAGCCACCACGTCAAAAAACGACGAGTTTTAGACACCCAAAACCATACGTCCATATATGAGGAGTTATTGGGTATAGAAAATGGATGAATAGACTTACGTCTATGTTCAGAGAGGTTTGACTGACAGTTCTGGTTCATGACATTGACTCTCTCAGAGGTCACATTCCAGAATGTTGACTCACCATGAGCTGAGAAACGTTCATCTCCTGTCGGTGTAACTTTAGACCTTTTAATTCAGAGATATTTAATACACAGAAGTGGATATCTGATAGTTTGCCCGGGGTGGCAGGATGTGCTGAGAAGGTGATGGAAAGCATCGGCCCGGCCTCACAACCTGTTCAGGGTTAACCCCGCCTTCACCCCAATAGTTGGGTTGGCTCCAGCAACCAAAGAGAATTAGTGAAGACGAGTAGATTATAACAATATATTTAAAAACATCACATTTTTGAAAGTTTACCTGAAAGAATTGAGCCCACTCAACAGGACACTTAACTCTGGAGCTTTTAGCGTTCTTTGAATTATCGTAACTATTCAACATTTGACCCAACCGATATAATTCCAATGGAATTATAAAGCAGAGAAAAAGCAGCTTTAACACTTTACAGAACTGGAGAGTCTCCATACAAGCTGATTCTGACGTGGAGAAAAGCACTTTAGTACCATCATGCTAACAGTAGTTCAGATTGTGTAGTCTTAGTCCGTCTACCAAACTTATGGCTGACGACTAGCTTTAGTGTCTCAAAGTTGAGTGCTGATGGAGCCACTTTTATGAGTGGTTATTGAGTAGTTCAGATGCAATGACTCAACAATACAACATTGCCTCGATGTATGTGACTCTTTTGAAACATTCTGTTTTTCTGTCTTCTTTGTTTTCTGTGCTGGTTGGTTGTGGTTTGTCCTGTGGTTGTCTGTAGAGTGGTGCACAGCCGCCTGCACTTGAAGATCAGTTGGTTGAGCTCTATTTAAGTATCTCTGTTTCAGTGGTCAGTGTCGGACCGTCTTTGCTACTAAGTTGCATTTACTTCACTATTTCTTTTTTTTAATCTCAAAAACAATTTGTTCTAAAAAAAATACTTGTCCTTCACTCAACCTTGGTTGTTCTGCACTGTATCTGGGTCATTCCAAACGCACTGTAACACTTTAACTTAAGACGGGCGGGGCAGACTCTACTACTGACTTCCTGTAGATTCAACCCTGATGACCTCAAAGTCTATGATTTATTCTAAGAAAAGATTCAAAGTTTTTGCTTTGACTGAACTCGAGTTCCAGCATTAGCACCACAAAGGAACCACACTGGTTCATAATCATGGAAAATGTGGGAGTTTTTCCTACCCTCAACTTATGTCTACATTTACTTACATTTGTTTGCTTTTGGAATATTTGTTGCATAAATTTAAGTATTTTATTCACTTCTTTTCTCATAAAATAAAACCCTACCTCCCCTTCATTCATCCTGGTTCTTCTCTAAACCTGACATGAGGATTTAACTCTTAGCTCCAGTTGTGACGTTCTTTAAATTACTGTGACTTCTCCAGCATTTACACAATTAACTTAATTCCAACGGATATCAAAACAGAGAAAAGCGGCTTTGTGGTGATATGCAACACTTTACTAATGTTAAGTTTTACATGTTGGTCACTCAAACATTTCAGTTAGTTAAGAGTTTTTTTTGTCAGAATTTGTTAGAAATATTTTAAATTCATAAACGTCATAGTTACTGTAGTTATTTGGCTGTCACTGATGACGTCTCTTATATTAAAGGGTTAAAAATAAAATTATTAATGATCGAATATGCAGCTCATTAAGGCTGATTAAAATCTACCTTAGAATAAGTTTCTACTTTAAAGTATGTATGGAAACACATTCATTTTTTTCAATAAATCCCTTTCTCTATTGGTTTAATCTTGCTTTGTGAATAAAGAACACCTTTGAAGATTCATGTTTTACTTTTGGTTACCTCTCGGCTGTAGAAAAACTTCCTGTTGAGCGACATTCCAGCTCAGAGCTTTGTTCTGAATACTTGTATCAGATATCAGCTTTTGAATTCTCTTTAAAATCAGGCTTTACAACATTCCTGTTCTTTTATTTTAGTGATAAACACTTTCTAATACATGCCATAACATACATCATTATATTAGCTCCTCAAAGCATTATTTTAAACATTTTAAACTTTATCTCCACTGATCACCAAAGCAGTTATGGTGTTTGTTTTAGATCAGTTCAGATTTTAGTTTTTGGCTACAGTATTATAGTATAAAGAAGTTCACATTTGGATTGTAACCTGCACTAAATATGTAGAATTCTTGGCCTATAAACACCAGGAGATGCAACCAAGTGGCACAACTATATGTTTCTTGGGGAAAATTGTCTTCTTAATGTAATCTTATTTCATTTATACAAAGTTTAAGTATCTGATTTTGTAATGGCGTGACCTGCTTCCACCTGTAATTGGTTCATTTGGATTCATTTTCTTAAGAGCTCATCAAGTAAACACTATATCTGTACAGCAGCTGCCCGAGGCGCCTCCTGTCTCTGAATGAAAGGCTGTAGGGAGAATTTCTCTTTCACTTTACTGAAAACCGTCCACTGTTGTTATTGAGGTAACAATACGGAAGTTCTAATTTAAAAAAGATTCTATAACAAAAATTACATTAATTCATCATCTTTTGTGACAGTGACTAAGGAACAGATCTGTCTTGTGTAGTATGAATATATATTCAAATTCAACTTTATTTACTCTATTCATTTTAGAAAGAGAATGACGTCATCTGCATACAAGACTATGTAGAGTTTCATGGGTTCTTATGGCCATAGCCAAAGGCTCAAGGTCTATTAATATTAGAACAAAAATCACATCAACTGGGTACAAGGCTATGCTACCATCCATAATACCATAGCCAAAGGCTCAAGGTCTATTAATATTATAAAGAGAATTATATCATCTGGGTACAAGGCTGTGCTATGTTCATGATTGCTAATAGTTTTGGCTGTAAACCCTTCATTGGTTTTTATGGCCATAGCCAAAGGTTCAATGTATATTAAGATTAGAAAAAGAATTATGTCATCTGAATCAAAGGCTATGTGATGTTTATGATTGTTAATAGTTACCCCTGTATTACCTTCATGGGTTCTTATGACCATAGCCAAAAAAAAAGTATCTATTAATATAATTGTATTTTAATAATTATGGTCATAGACAAATCCTTTAGGACTATTAATTCCTGAAAAAGAATCATATCATTTGGATACAAGGCTATGTGATGCTCATAATTGCTTATAGTTGCCCCTATTATTCCTTCATAGGTTCTTATGGCCATAGCCAAAAGAAAAGTGTCTATTAATGTAATTGCATTTGAATAATTATGGCCATAGCCAAATCCTGTAGGACTATTAATTCAAGAAAGAGAATTATATCATCTGCGTATAAGACTATGCGATGTTCATGATTGTTAATAGTTATACCTCTGATGCCTTCATGGGTTCTTATGGCCATAGCCAAAGACAATAGGTCTATTAATATAATTGCACTTGAATAATATTCTAAAGAAATAAACCTCAAATCTTGATTTTTTTTGAGAGAGAGAGAGGAGGGGTTCCACTTATGTGTGCTTTAAGCGGAAACATTTCAGAGCCACTTTTTCTATGTCCATTTGAATGTTTTACTATTAATTTGGGGTTTATTAACTGTCCATGACGATCTTAGATCTATTCTAACTTTTACTTATAATTGGCAGCGTAGTGGAGACTCTCAACAAGAGAATTCTTGGGAATTGTGACTGATAAATGAACGAGGTATTTCTGAAATTCAAATCCTCTCATCAAGGAAACATCTACAGTTTTCTCAAGAGTATTTGATAACTTCAGAAAGGATCTAGTGTCTTTAACCAGTTTCTATCTGACATCTACAGGGTGTGAGCGTAAACCAAACAAGTTAAGTAGGATTTCTGTCTTCTGAGCTCGACGAATGTGGAATAATTTTATATATTTATATTTATGTTCAACGAGAGAAACCTACACTGTCGTTAAAAGCTTTCAATGCTTTTTTAAGGTTTGATGTCATCTTTTAAGCATTGTTCCAAGAGTTTTTATAATGTTATCCTTAAAATGAGTTTTCAACCTGATGGAGCCATTATCGTCATCGTCAATCACTTTAATTTAGAAAAGTGTTCTCAGTTGACTTATTTTAGTTAAAATCAATTAATTTGACCATAGATTAAGCAACAGTTAATCCTCTTTACGTAAGATACAAACATAAATTAATCTGAGATCATCTACTAAACACTACATTTACATTTTTTATCTGTTTCACTTGTAGTTTGTAACCAGATATTCATTAATTAGCAGAGAAAACGGATCCCATCAGCTCCACCTTCACGCCCTGATCGGGTTTCTTGTGGGCGGTGACAGGACCGAGATAAAAAGAGGCCGACGCAGAACCCAGAATCAGAGCGATCTTCATCTCGAAGCAGATCCACCAATCCTGAAGGATCACCTGAGACCCTCCAGATCAGCAGCTGTCATCTTTTTCACCAAAGCTCCAAACGGTAAGGTGTCAGACCAAAGACTTCTGTGTATTTGTTCATCCTTAGACCACCATGGAGCAGTGGTTTGTGGGTATTGTCGTCATTCCTGTTGTTGCTCCTGTTGTAAAAGTGGCAGATTAACACTTTGTCTATTTTTGCTTTTTTCTTGCATTACTAGGAAAAGAAGATCTCGGAACGTCAAAGGTTTGTTTAACTGAACCAAAACATTGAATACGGCTTTTGTATTATTATCGTAAATAACATATTTGGGCTTATATTGGTTAATTGTGTCTATAAAAAAGGATAAAATAGGATAATAAGATAACCAATCATAACCTTTATAAAGTTGTTTGTAAAGAACACGAGTCGATTTGACGTTCTGGTCTATGAACACATGATCTGCTTTAATTAGATCGTTTCTCCTCTCAAGAAATAACTGAAATTTGTGCTAAAATTATGTCAATTATCTTTGTTTTTCAGCTTTTGTCGCTGATTGGAACTTTCTCCAAAATGCTCCGCCCCTTCCTCTATCTGTGCGCTATTTCCGCCCTGTCAGGTGAGTCAAAAAGAGAAAAAAGAAACACCAGTCAGCGATTAGAAAGCTCACATATTTATGTAAATCAATTAATTTTAACAATAAATCTAAAGGAGTAATGTATTTTCTGGAGTATAAGTTGCAAGAAAAAAAAAAGTCTAATCAAGAGGAAAAAACCTATTATATAAGTCGCTCTGGAGTATAAGTTGCACTTTTGGGAGAAAAGCCTAACGTTTCTGAACAAATCCACCAAACCCAGCGTAGATAAAGACAAATAAATACATACAGTAGTGCTAATCTTTAGACCTGTGTAAGATAAATATCAAACTCTAAGAGAAAAAACAATCAAATTCTCTTTCATGTTTGTTTTAGACGACACTTCTTCTGCTGCTGTCAGTAACAAATACTTATACTCCAATGCAACGCCCTCTAGTGGTTGTTAGAGGAAACGACAGCTAAAGGACAACCAGTGTTTACTGGGAAAACAACAGATATATGAGCTTATTTAGGTCTAAAATAACAAAACAAATTAGCCACTCCTAAGTAAAAGTCACACCCCTGGCTAAACTATACTCCGAAAAATACGGTAGATATATTGTATGTTTCCGTCCAGCATGCAGATTGGACCATGTCTTCTTTAAATTTGTCCCGCCTCCATCTTTGCAGGTGTCTATGGAAACTGTGATGGCAGCGGCAGGTAGCTATGTTTACAATATATTTTTGGAGAAAATAGAGCCCCCTAGTGGCTGGAGATCTCATCACCAGCTTACGATGACATTTCTTCTTCTGCCTCCATCAGCTGTCTCTGCACAGTGACTGGTCCCACCGTCATTGACTTCAAGAGACAAATGAACTCTGTGTCCGACCGGTGTGAGTACTCTCTGCTGCACGATCAGTCTACTGGATTCTCTCTGAAGGCCAACTTCCTGGAACGGCGTCGCAGAGATGTGAGCTTTGTGGACAGTCTCACTCTGGACTTCAGTGACAGTGAAGACATTCAGCTGCTGCAAGGACACAGAGTCACGGTAAGCTGGATAAAAACCTCCACTCTTCTGCTCTGAAGATGTTTGAGGAGTTTTACTGACTGTTTCCTCCTTCAATCTGTCCAACAGGTAGCAGGATCACCTGTGACCGTCAACAGTTCAGTCCAGACGTTTAGTGGAGTTGATCTCTCCAAGGACCAGACTGGAGTCACTGCTAGTTTTTCAGTCAATGGCTCCTCTGTGTCTGTGTTCTTTGATGGAACCACAGCTCAGATCTACATGGCTGATCCCGTCAATTTTACCTATGACGGTCTGTGCGTAGACTCCAACAATGTATCATCTTTAAGGCTCTCCAGCGACACCAGGTAACATCAGATCACTAAGTCAGAGTCTCAATGATTGATGCTGTTTGATGAAAGTGAAAAATTAGATCTGTTTGTTACCTGTAGCTGTCAGTTCAAGTATCCAGACCCTGCTGACAACACCATCAACTGCTCTGCTGTGGCTCAACAGTAAGAACATCCTCCATTCACCTTAAGTGATAAAGAACCAGTATAAATGAGTATCTGTTTAATGTCTTCTCTGGTCTCTCCTGCATTGAACAGGTGTGACGTCCTGAAATCTGCCCCGTTCTCCTCCTGTAACTCTAAAGTTGACCCTCAACCATACATAAATGCCTGCAATGAAACTCTGTGCAAATATCCTGATGTGGACGGTCTCAGGTGTCAGTTCATTCAGGCCTACGCCAAAGCCTGTGAGAAGAGTCAAGTCAACCTGCAGAGCTGGATGACAGAAGCTCAGTGCCGTAAGAGCTGGCTAACTGTACCTTTAAATATCTTGGTTTCAAACAGCTTCTCAGAGTCATTCAGGTGTTTTCCTTCACAGTTCAGCCTAAGCCGGTGTGCGGGGACAGAATCTGCAACAGTCATGAGTTCTGCGGAGAAATCAACTACAACGGTGGTTGCCGTTGTAGAGAAATTTTCGCCTTCGTGTACAGACAGTCAAACCTGTTAGGTATGATAGCTGTGATAAAGAAGGATTAGGACTCTACAGAAATGAACATTTCATGATTTTTACTTGTGCTTGTTCAGGAGGCCCAACTGTTTGCAAGGACAACAACGCTTCCCTCTCTCTGGTGGGTTGTCTCCTGAATGAAAAAAGCATCGACTACACTCTCCTACACCTCAATGACAAGAACTGCACAGGTGTGATGGACCCGGACAGTCACATGGTGACGTTTGGCTTCAACGGTGACAGCTGTGGGACTAAGGTTACGGTGAGTTTTCTACAAAAACATCTTCGTCTCTGTGATGAACAACTCCTGCTTCTTTCTAGGGGTGATAGGTACCACAACTCTGAGGTAAGTTGGTTCTGATAGATACGATACAGCAGTACAGACATTGAGAAAGAATGAAATCAAGCATTTCAATTATTAGTCCTTTCTTGTTTAGGAACTTTTCTGGAGTTTCAGTCATTTGTCATTTTGATCAATGACTTATCAATGTCTGGTCCTATAGGAAACTAGCAACCAGATAATATACAAGAATGGCATCATGACCAGTAACGGCTCCTCTGAAGTCATCACCCGTCAGGATGAAATTTACATCGAGTTCTCCTGCATCAACAAGAAGCCTGAAATGCAGACGGTGGTTTTCAGGATCCAAGGAAGGTTTGTTCGTCTCTCTAACAGGAATTTAAAAGTACTTTTTGGGGTGGTTTATGATTGTATTGATGTTTTGTTTGTTCTCTGCAGCACTGTCGTCCAGTACATCAAATCTGAAGTCTGGAACTACAGCGTGACCATGAAGGCCTTCACCGACGGCAGCCGCACTCAGGTTCTGACTCCAGACTCTGAGGTGAAGCTGAACCAGAGGATCTGGGTGGAGCTGGAGACCGACGGGCTGAACGGAGACTTGGTTTCCGTGGTGACCGACTCCTGCTGGGCGACCGACAACCAGATGTCCAACAGCACTCCCAAATACGACCTGATCATGGACGGGTGAGATGATTTCCAGGAGTGTTTTCTCATCTTTGACGTGGACTTTTGATCAAATTGTCTTTGGTTTGTGAGCAGATGTGCGAATCCCGATGATCAGACGGTGTACGTTGGGGGAAACGGGGAAGGAACCTCCAACTACTTCTCCTTCAACATGTTCCGGTTCTCTCGGAGCACCGGGGAAGTCTACCTTCACTGCAAACTGCAGCTGTGTGCTAAAAAGAACAACTGTGTGCCGGTACGCATCAACGGAAACTTCACTGTAGAGGATTTTTAACCAGATGCAGAAAAATGAAAAGTGATGTCTGTTTTTCACCTTTTTGTTGAAACTTTCAGGCTTGTTCCCGTGGAGTTAGAAGACGCAGGTCTGCCAAATACAGAGATGAAGCCCCCGCTTTCCTCAGCATGGGCTGGAGCCATTAGGTAAGATGCTAATACGTTCGGAATGACGCCCGACAACGTACCCAACATCAAAAAATTAACGGACAATGTGGAGGCGTCGACCACGGAGGACAAAGTCCATTCATTTCTGGGATACCATGGTCCAAATGAATACTCGATTGTGATTGGCTGCTGAGTGTGGATTAAAAAGTGATAATCCACACCTACAAAAGACAGTCCGGTTACCTAAATGTTCTGTATCACTGCGTAGACTACCTTGACAATACGCCGCACCACGGATCAAATAGTTAACTTTTTGTGTAAAAGCGATCTAATTTAAAAAAATAACAAAAATAAAGTACTAAAAATCAATTTAATGTTTGTTTCTTTCAAATGAACATGGTATAAGTGGGATAATGCCTGACATAGTGTGCATTATTAGAAGTTGGGGAACTTGGCAGAAGCAACCGTCCGGCGTGAGTTAATGTCTGATAATGCACGCGTTGACGAGCATTATCACTTTCATAATTGACACTTCAAAGGGAATAATCCCCCTTAAACTCTAGTCACTAGAAAGAAATAGATATTAAATCAAATATTAATATTTTAATCATGTTACTTTTTTAAGTTTACATCATTTTTCACAGGAAACAGACTATTTGATAGGCGGTGTGATGCGTTGTCATGGTGACAGCCATCATCTGCTACAACATCAGTGTGTTGCAGCGGTATCTATTACTGCTTGTGTTTGTCCAGACGATGAAGCGAAAGTTTGTTTCTTTCAAGTCTTTCATCAAAAATGATCACATATTTACTCTGTATGAAGCAATAAGGTCAGAAAGATGGAAAAAAATGATCACTTTTTAATGGATACCCTGCAGCCAATCAGAATGAAGTATTCACCCAGAAAACTTACATATATATTGTAAATCAATCTGCAAATAAATATGTTTTTACAAAAGGTTTAGAAAGAAAAGCTTGAAGAAGAGAACTGTAAACCAATCAGTAGTCACATCTTTTTGGATGTTCTTCTCAGGTGGTTACCTTGGTGACATGGACTAACCAATGGGCTGACGACTTCAATGAAGATGAGACCAAACTATCGTTTCCTGATGATCTTTGGTTTTGAACGATGAGTTGGTGAAGGGAAGTTAATTTAGTAAATCAATAGTAAATGTTCTTAATGTTTGTTTGTTAGCCGTCAAATTATATCTTAATTTCAATATAAATACTAGGTTTCATGAAATTACAGACTTTGATTTAAAGCCTTTTTGGTGGTGGTGTTTGCAGGAATTCCTTCAACAACAGTACAAAGGATTTTTAATGATTTTTAATCAGTTATTTTCTTGCTCTGATGTTAAAAAAACAAACAAAAAAACAGCTTCTCCTTTGTAATTCTGAAATGTACTCTTCACTTTTTTATTTTGTCAGCCTGTTAAACTATATAAAAAAAATAAAGGTTATGGGTAAAAACAAAAAAAAGTTTGGCTTCTTTAAAACGTGCTGATTGTTTTTCTTACCGTTTCCAAAAACCGTTTTTTTAATCACATTTCTATTAATCTTTTCAATGTGTAACAATTCACTTTAACAACAATTCGATTCATATCATCTTTTATGGTCGACGATACGATTCATAGTCGATGTTGGTTCTTTTTTCTGACCTAAAATTGACCCAGAACATCTGAAGCCAAAACTTCAACCATTTGAGTTTGAAAATGCCATTAAAAAACCATTTAAATTGGTCCTTACCATTGACAGTGTAATCTTTGACCCAAGAGTCATTGTAGAGAGCGTTCACTTCAGGAATGTTGGCTTTTTTTTAATACTTTTGATGTTACTCATACATACATGATAAAATGTATTTATTAATTTTTATTTAACTTTTTAATTTAGTTTTTATATTAAGATTTTATTTATTTATTTGATTTAAATCTGGAAACCTGAGAAAATGCATGATTGTGTAAAAATACAGTCCAGTAAGAATTGGCTGTTGTTGCACATTGAAGAAAAAGCACTTCATAACCAGCAGGGGGCGATGTAAGGAAACTTTAGTTTGTGCTGTCATGGTAAAATGTAAAAACCTGCAGTCCAGTTCTGCTACAGTCTGCAAAAGAGAACTGCAGAGGATAATAAAGAAAACACAACGTTTTACCATCATGACAGGAAGAAATAAGTCTATTTTAAATATACATACTAAAGAACACGTCAAAAAACTTGACACAATAATAAAAGGCAAACTGTTGATTCAAAAAAGTATTTTTATTCAGGCTTGAAAGAAGTTCAATTTTCCTCTGGAATTGATTATTTTTATCAGCACAGAGTACATCAGTACATCAGTACAAGAAAAGAAGTTCTTTTCATTTTCAACAAATATCACAGGAAGTTCAGGGGTTCTCACCCCACCTCCACCCCCCAATGTTAAATAAGCAAAATAACACACGTTTCTTGAACTACCGTAACTTTTCAACTGAAAGATGTAATTCCAACAAATTCTCACACAGATTTCTGAGAAATTGGTACCGGATTCAAACCGGTATCGGATGCCGTACCAGTTGTGTACATGGCGCGAATTGGGCCCGGACATGGTACCAGATTCAGTACCAGGTTAGGGTACTGGGTTAGGGTACTGGTGCACTCCGAATACTGGCACTGGACCGGTTTTAGGTTCGCGGCCTGGAGGTTGGAGACCCGTGATTTAATGGGACCCTTGGGACGGGGAACCTGACGGGAAATGGTCCCCAGGACACAACCAGTACCAGTACCGATACCCTAACCTGGCACTGGATGTGGCACTGGACCCAATCCCGGACTGGATGGTGTACCGGACCAAATCTGGCACCTTAGGCTGTCCCAGATCCAATCCGGTACTGGGAGCAAACTGGGCTGGACATGGTACCGGACACAAACCGGTTCAAACAGCCCGGACGTAGTACCAGATGCAGTACCAGGTTAGGTTTAGGGCACCGGTACTGGTGCTCTCCGAATACTGGCACGGTATCGGTTTTAGGTTTGTAACCTGGAGGTTGGTGACCTGTGATTTAATGGGACCCTTGGAATGCGGTACCTGATGCGGACTGGTCCTCGGGGCGCATCCAGTACCGGTACCAGTACCCTAACCTGATACTGGACGCAGTACTGGACAGAAACTCGGCACTGGATGCTGTACCGGACCCAATCCGGGACCAGGTGTAAACCGGTGCTTAGATGCAAACCAATATCGCACCCAGTACCAGACGCAGTACCGGGTTAGGGTTAGGGTACTGGTACAGGGTACCGTTGCACTCCGCGTACTGGTACTGGACTGGTTCTGGCTCGTGACCCGGAGGTTGGGGACCCGTGACTGTACGAGCAGCTAGTACAAGAAAAAATGATGAGTTGGGGACACCCGAAACATCTCTTTTTGACTCGGGGGAGTCCTTAACCAAACATCCATTTGTGACTATTTGTGAGTGAGAAAGTGTTGGTATTGTAGGCAGGTTTTCAGGAGGATATGTAATCAATGTATCTATTGTGTCTGTGGACTTTTGAGTTTCTTTTTATTGTTTTTTTCTTTATACTAAGAAAAAACTGAATAAATAGGAAGAAAAAGAACACGATGACTTCTGATGAGTGATAAACTTGCTTGAATAACACACATTTTCAATATGAATACTTTATCAAATAGGTTTCCACAATTTTTGCTGTACAAATATACTTTATTTGAATTAACTTTTCATGCAAGTGAATAAATCCATGGATTCAAGTGACTTTGTATCTTATGCTATAAATATCCTGATAATTCATCCAAACATTTTTGCCACAATCATTATTTAAATTATTTATTTAAGTTCCGAGGACTTTTTTCTTGACCTATACAGACTCTTTAAGAGTTAACCTTTGCTCCAATCGGTGCTGCTCCTTGTAAAGCCGGTCCCATGAGAGTCCTTAACCACAAATGGGTTTCATGATGGAGCGCTCCGTCTGACCTGCGAGGCCGTCTGATAATAATCAGCTTTTAGAGTTTGGTCCTCGTTTGTTTCTTCTCTCGCTGGAGGTCTTTATATGGTAGCATTCTGCACAGGTTGTGTTTGTGTGTGTTTGGACACTATAGACACTGGATAATCTCACAATAATCTGTTCCACACAAACACACGCGGAGCTGCGGTTCTGGAAAGTGTCACACGGATCGACGGCGCTCGGCGCACTCATGCTTCTTTGCTTTTATTCCTGCCGTTCTTCATCTTCACCCCCTCGCTCGCGTCTCCTTCATCAACTTTTCTCCTTCCTCTCCGCTCTTTCCCTTCTCTCCTTCCCTCTAAACTCCTTTCTTCCTTATCTCCATTCATCTCTCCATGATGACCAAGTAATTAAATTGGGTTTCCAATGGATACAGACTCCCACGCGCTTCATAAACACACAAGCACACCGTCCAGATCACAACGGGGCAACAACTCAGGCACCAGGTGTCTGGGCTGTGATGGATTATATGAACAAACACACAATAACACAATAACACACACTACTTTTGCAAACAAGATTATTAAATGCTATCACTTCCGGACAAATATAGAGGTGCTTACAGTTGCAGAGAGGATTGATGGCTTTCTGCTTACACAATACCGCCAACTGTTTGGCTGAACCACAGATGAGTCTCTGGTTCCAATGGAGTATTTATCTTACAATAATAATAATAATACCTTTATTTATACAGCGTCTTAACACAAACAAAGTACATCAAAAGGTTTAAAACCTACTGAGAACAATTGATGAATAAGTAAACCTTTGTTAAATGTTCAATTCAGCTGGATTTGACAGTCAAGCTTAAAATCCCTATTACATTCAAAACCCAAGTTTAAGATGTTCAGACTCCCTAAAAAGACATAAAAGTAAAAAAATTGTAATGCTTTCTCATGCGCACGAGAAACTAGACTTTTGTTTCCATTGAGCTGTAACCTGTTGACATAAACTTACAGTGAATTTTCCACAATATTAACAGTATTGTACTGTTTGCATTAAAGGCCTAATTACTGGATTAACTAATGACCCAAAGGTCTACTATAGTTAGGCCTCCTGCATGTCAGACTGTTAAGTCCTGCAGTTAGTGTGCACTTTTTGGGTGTCCCAAACTTGTCATTTTTTTACATATTGGCTGTTTGCAAAATCAAGGATCCACAACCCTCTAAACACAGTAAAGCACGTGGACTGGTCCTCAGGACGCAGCCCATATCAGTACTCTAACCCAGCACTGGATGCAATACTGGACGCGGTACCAGATACGGAACTGGTTCTGACCCGGTACCAGTCGTGGTACCCAACACCAACCGGGCCCAGACGTGGTACCAGACGCAAACCTGTACAGGGCTAAAGTTAAGGTACCAGCACTGGGTTAAGGTACTGGTGTGCTGCGCGTCCTGGTTCTGAACTGGATCCGGTTTGCAGTCCAGATGTTGGGACCTGTGATTTACTGGAAACAGCCAACACGTCGCGTGACGAGTCAGGAACACTCCAAATATCGATATGAGACGAGTTAGGAGTGAGAATGGGCTGCTCTGGCACATGGATGGGCAAGGCGGGAATTGAACCAGCAATCTTCTGATCAGTGGTTTTGCGCCCTTTCAATGCACCACGCCCGCCCCATCAGTTGTAAATGTAAAATACTACAGGACAATGTAAAAGAGTACCTTATTGTAGTTATTTCATTGAAAACTGCAGTTTACCAGTAAAACTGTGGCCAGTAAAATCCTGAATTTTAAGGGTTGAACCTAACAAAAACAGCAATGGAGATCATCCAAAAGATCATTTTGGTTTTTTGTACGCAAGACTTACTTTCTGGTGAGCAAGAGAACCTTCCTTATGGGTTTTTTTACCTCTCCGTCCCTTTACACACTTCCTATAGACAAACTGTTTGACGTATTTATTAATTTAAAAATCTAATAATCAAAGGGAGGATTTGCCCCCTTGAGATGCCACATCTCCAGCAGGGCGAAGTAGGAGTATCAAACTCCAGACCTTGAAGACCGGTGTGCAAATGTTTTCCAACCAACCTGCTTTTAAAGCTCCCTATTGGCTAAAAACTTCCGATCCAGCATCAAATAAGGCAGAATTTCTGGAAAACCAACTGGAAGTCGGTCCTTGAGGCCTTACATTTGACCCCCCTGATTTAAAGGTAAATTGATTTGATGATCACTGGGTGTTCAAACAAATTTGAAACACGAAGGAGTGTGAACTTGGGATATCTGGAGATCTTGAGATCCCCTCTTTCAGAAAAGAATGTTCACCTAAAGAAAATCAAAAATTTTAATAGTATTCTGCATGTACCCTTCAGGTTTAAAGACTTAATTTCGTGCATGACCACCCTATACTGTTGAGACTGGGGCAAATAGACCCTGAATCACTTTGTAACAACTGAGTGTATCTCCGTCATCTTTACAAATGTCCATCAATGTGTTTTTCTGAAAGCGGACACCCTAAGGTACCTGAGGTACATCCTAGCCATTTGGTGTCACAAATTGTTCTGAAATATTAACCTAATAATGTTTTCTTGTGATAATCAATGGCCAAATCTGAATTCTAACCCTACAGCTTCTCAACACACCTACATTTAACCCAATTAATGGAGGGATATGTGTCTTCAATTTCAGACATTATTAACCCATGATGATGTCATCAATAGTCGCCGGTCATCTATGTTAGCACATAGCTGTCAGTGCTTGGAAAATACATGACAGCAACGGTTTTATAACTTTAAAAACTCATGCCAAAACAAAGTCTACACTTTGATTTATGTGTAAACTTCTGTGCTTCAGACAAACTTGCATGAAGAAATGTGTTTATCTTCAGCAGCACACCCTCCAGGCGGAGAGATACACAGCCTTAAGTTCCTACGGCTCCCCCATGACAGATTCAGACTCCACTGAGCTCGGACACCAGCTTCAAATGCCCCTACGATGGGAGGGGTAGGGAAGGAATTAGGATTCAGCAATGAGTACTATCCTTTGTTTCTTGATATTATATACTCCATGACTTGGTGTGGTCTTCTTCATCAATCTCCTTCTATCATTTCCAAAACCATTTTTGTCCACTAAGTCCAAACTCCCTTCTGGCATTCCTGCCCCCAACCTCTAACAAACTAAACAAACCTATTCTAAACATCTGGATGAAACGAAAAATTGAAAACAATGCAATCTCAGTCTTCTCACCTTCCATAACCAGAGTGGAGAAAATCACAAAATACTTTTAATCCCAGTGATTGAGAAGTGCAGCCTGCCGTCAGGATTGGAGGGTAACAGATTAACGGATTAAATCCATCTGATTTTATGATGTGACTAACAGAACAAAGAGTGTAAAGTCAGGTAACACAGCAGGGCAAAAATGTTCGTTCTTTTTGGAAGGATTAACCTCTGATGGATAGTTTAGGACGTGGGATTTCCATCAGTCTGCAGGAAGTCAGACCTTCATGAAGGATAATCAGAAAGATTTTAGGGACTAAAATAGCTTTTGATTAGGAAATGTTTCTAGAAAATTGATTACATTTATAAAGCACATTAAAAAAAAGTTTCAAGGTCATCCTGAGGGTCACAGGATTAACAGAAACATTAGCATCACAGAGGCACAAAAATCCACCATCACACCTTAGTCACAACTACCCAGCCGGCAAGGCCAAGTGGGCCCCATATGGTTTAAAAGTGGACAGAGAATGTGGGCCTCAATTGGATCTGTCCATTGGCCCCACCTGTGTTTGCCCACATTCGCCTAAGTGGCTATGCTAGCCAGTCGTCCAGTGGACAGTGTAGAGAGCTCCAATTCCTGAAATCCAGCAAAGGAAGTGAGTGCTGCTGCCCAGGGGCCAGGAGAGCTAGCAGGGTTGCCGCTCAGGCTGCTGGTTCCCTGGGCAGTGGTGCCAATTTTGGCAAACACAGATAGGGCCACAGGACAAACCCACTGGGGGCCCGTATTTTCCACCCACTTTTAAACCATTTTGGGCCGGCTTGGCCTTGCTGGCTGGGTAATCTTGGGGGTAGATCCAGGCTATCTGTGGGCAATAATGCGCAAACCTGTACTTGTCAAACAAGTGACCTATCACGGAGTTTGTATGGATCCTACAGGCGTCCTATGGGCACTTACATATAGTGTGGATGCCCCATTTGTGCAGCGTTAGTAAGGAGCGACTACTCCCACCTTGCTATCAACTAGATCAGGGGTCACCACTCTTCCTCAAGGGCTACCGTCCTACTTCTTTTGCGGATTACCCTGCCTCCGTAACTGCTGATTAGCTGGATTAAATCAGCCCAGTTTTCAATTGACCTAACACACCTGACCCAGGTGAGCAGCAATTACTGAACCAGAGTTAGCTACACAAGAAGCAGGGCGGTTGCCCCTTGAGGAACAGAGTAAGTGACTCCTGGACTAGAGTGTGGTGTAAGGATACCATGTAACAGCATCACTTATTTGTCATAAATGTGTGAAATTTAGACTATTCTCACAAACACTTCAAATTACACTTATTGCACACACCATAATTGGTGCGTTCCATTTTTGTGACGACCTTTGGGGTGTCCGTATGAGCCTCAAGGGTAGAAACAACAAAATTATTCAAGAATGCGCTGAACGATGGTACTGGTGTTTACTATACTGGTAGACTTGGACTCCATCACACTCACACCCGATACTAGGCCGTGTCCGCTAACTACAGTTGGAAAGTCAAAGGGGTGCCAATCTTGCTAATCTTAATCCAGGCTTTTTCTTTCACAGCTCTGATCCAGAACACGAAAGACTTGATGTCTTAGAATTCTGGCCGGGCACAAACTGCAAATATTAATTTCTCCTCCGTGATCAGTTTTGGTTCTAAAATGTGCGCAACTACGCATGATTGTGAGAGTTTTTAATGTGGAAGACCAAAACACATTACTTCTCATTAAAGTAGCGAGGGCTTAACATTGCTACTTTTCTATGCAGTTTTGCCCTCTTTACTCCGGAAAAAACAAAAGCTCACCTGAACAGGTAAACTTTAGGCTGTATTCAAGCTGGACACATTTGGCATGCTTAGAGTGAACCAGACTTCCTTTTCCCTGATAATCCAGAACAAGTTCTCAGTCTGAATATACCCAAGTGGACCTGATCCAGGACCAGAAATCACTTTCTGACTAATCTTCTGAGGTGATCTGAGTTTGTTTCCAATCAGAGAGTAGGTAGGAAGTGACCGATGAGACACAACAACTCACTGAAACGTGGTCTGATGAATAAGGCTCTTCAGAACAACTATTAACATGATGCACGTTGCTTGAGAGAACTACATTGTATGTCATAAACACTTGTTCTTAGCAGTCGCCCCCTCAGTAACCGCCTTGCCGCATCTCTCCACCGTACCAAAGCAGCAAGTGTATCTGACCTCAAATTGTTGTTCAAAATTGGTCAGCGAAATATAAAGTTTGAACAAGTGAAGTATCCCAACGAGGATTGGAAAGCGCAGGAGTTCCATTGTTCTCGTTGTTTTGCCCCACCCTAGTAATTCCCAGCCAATGACTAAAGAGATCTTTAGTCACATGGTTTTGTTTACAATCTTTGGTTCTAAACAGAAATGTCCGGTTGAAAGACGCGAGGTTCAGGACTCGATCCGGACTAACTGATCTATCCGGTCTGAATACACCCTTACCCCGGGTTTACATGGCAACTGGTACGGAACAGGAACTGCTCTAAAACCCATCTTTCAAGGTGGTCTCTTTTAAATTCCAATCGGACTGAACTTCGGTTCTCTCTGAGATTACTTAGTTTGAGTCCGATCCACTGCGAGAGTGAAATAACTGAACCAAAACATCCACCGTAGCTGGTCATTAGCGGACAAAACGTGGAGCAGCGATGTAGCAGCTACTCGCTGAAATCTGATTGGATGAATGCATGGTCAGAAAAACAACTCTTACTGTGATCCGGCGTAAAAACTCTGCCAAATCACTGATGCGAAACAGTGGGTGCTGTTACGCTGTGGCTCCCCCGAAAGGGATAAGCTGAAAGTGAACTACTACTGTGATACACATTGATTCCCCACAATCTATATGCCACAAACACTTATTAGCGTAGCTCGTAGCCGTAGCTTCCTTAGTAACCACCTTGCAGCATGCCTCCACCGTAACCAAAGTAGCAGTTAAAAGCGTTGAGCCTGACCTTCATGCAGACATTCAAATGAAATGTTTGAATGACAAGGATTTGTATAGTGCAGCATCAACATCTTTCTCTTTTTGTAACCATAACTGTTGGCCAAAACTGAAGAGATCTTCAGTCATCTCCGACAGATCCCAGTCTCAACACAGACCAAACGCGAGGTTGAGGACTTGATCTGGACTCAGTCCAGAACCAAGTCGGAATACACTCCCAGGAAACCTAAGTGAACCAAAATACTGCATTTCCTCAAAAGACCAGCGGTGCAGGCTTCAACTGAGATTTGGAAAAGTTTGACTTTTCACCAAAACAAGCCCTTTAAAGAGGTTTATGGTTTGGCTAACCAAAACTACCTAAAGAAAACAAATAAACAAAGCCAGCAAACTAAGACTACCAAACCCCAAACTAAAATAACAAAACCCAGCAGTGGAAGACCACATTGAGGGGAAAAAGGGAAAAAAAAGTTATTGAAGTTTTGGTCACACATTAAAAAAAAAAAATTGAAAGATGCTAGGATCTTTTTATATTTTTGCTTTTGTGTTTGTGCCAAAAAGGCTAAAGTAAGATTACCCATCTCTCTGGGTTTTGATCAGTAGAAAACGAGTCCAAATGTCTCTTTCACTGTTAAAGGTTGTCAACCTCCGACCTCAAAGACCAAAATATGGCGGGAAAATGACAATCAGTAAAAGATTTGAGTTTGTGACACACAGATGGTTTCTTCCTGCTGCTGCTTTGACATGTTGAGTTTGGAGAGTCATTTCTGAAAGCTTTGGTGGACTTGAGGAGTCAGAGACTTGGAGGAGGAGGAGAAGGAGGAGGGGGTGTTTGATGCGGTGTACATGCGGGAGGAGGAGGAGGAAGGGGGGGTTACTCATCACTCCTATCACCTGTTGCTCGAAGCTTGTGATTTGCTGAGACAGAACCAACACTGCGCCCTCCTCATCCTCCTCTTCACCTCCCCAGAGGAGCAGCCGGAGCCGGCGGCATCACGATGGGGCGCGCGAGGAGGAGGCAGCAGCAGCAGCAGCATCAGCAGCAGCAGCGACATCACGGGCGTCACGAGCGGCTCCGTCCAGGTGGCGCGAGGAGAACAAGCTGATCCCGAGGAGGAGAAGGAGGAAGAAAACGGGGGAGGAAATCCCGCGAGAGGAAACAGACACACGGACAGAGACAGACGGAGGACCTGCAGCACGTGCGGGCGCGGGAGCTCCGAGGAGCAGGATAATCTTCATTTTGGGAGATTCTTTTTTCTTTTTCTTCTGACGGAGAAGGAGGCTCTCCGCGTGCAGGTAAGACCCCCCCTCCTCCTCCTCCTCCTCACAGGGGCGCGCGGCGCCGCAACACCTGTGGCAGCCTGATTGATCAATTAACCGCAGCTGCGGCTGATTTACGCGTCACGTGGGTTCTCCAGAAGCAGAAACGTCTTCGTTTCTTCGCGATTTTCTGCACTTTTCCCCCAGTACTGACTTCCAGGTCAGTCAGGTGAGACTGAGCGCGAGGCTGACTTTAGGCTTTAATTGTTGTTTTATTTGTTGGATTCCCTCCCACCTGTTCCGTGACTGTTTTTTGTGGGTGGTTTATGCGTCCTGACTGGATTGACTAATGCTGGAAATGAGAGAGAGAAAAAGAGGGGGCGTAGATGGGGTCCGTGCACGCGCTCTGAGAGAGAGAGAGAGAGAGAGAGAGAGAGAGAGAGCGCGTGCGTCCATGCGTGCGTGGAACTGCGGAGTTTCCGTGGGTCTCTGCGGGGCTCCTGCGGGTGTTACGGAGGCTGCAGATCTCTGCGCACGCACGCTCTTTTTAAATGCTTGTGTGCGCGTGTTCGTGCGTGGACGCGCACAGCGGAGGAAAACAAAAACAATCAGGCGCAGATGGATCTGCAGAATGTGCCCCCCCACCCCTCCCCCTTTTATTTATGTATTTATTACTGGATTATTATATGTTTATGTCTCCACGTGCGCTCTATATTTAGCTCGGTTGGTTAAGTGCGATACAGGCATAAGGGAGGTCAGGGTTCGATTCCCAGAGTAAACCGGACAGTGTACGCTCTATTAGGCGCCTAAAATAAAAGTCCCTGTACCTGTCCCCAGCCTGGGTAAAGATGTAAGGTTTTGTCTACATTTCTCTGTAGAGTTTTGCTCATTTGCTCTAAATTTTTGCGGCAACAATTAAGTATTTGGGTTTTATTTGGCAGCTAGATGCATAAAAGTTACAATCAGGATCTTGAATTCCTGCAAACACATTTGCTAAAACAAGAGACATGACGGATGGTAGAAGCGGTTTAGGGGGCGACTTAAACCCTTTAACACTAGAGCTCCAGTTTTTGTTATTTGATATATTGTAACTTTTCAACCATTAACACAATCAATGTCATTCTAGTGGATTCTGGATCTATGTTAATGGTTGAAAAGCTACAGGATGTTAAAGATTTCAGCCTCAGGGGTTAAAGGGTTAACTATTTAGCAGCGAAGCTTTAGCTCCAGCGTTGATGTTGTTTTAACTTAACTGTAACTTTTAAAAGTTTAATACAATCATCATAATTCTAGTAGATTCTGAAGCTTCAGAATCTACTGGAACTATAGGGGAAAGTTGCTCTTAATTTTGTGTAATTTAGCAGTCACGTGATAAAACGTTTGTCTGTTCCAACAAGGACTTATTTTTTTTAATTTTTAAGGCGGGCCAGAGTCTCTGCTCTGTCGGTTCAGAGGATCCGCCACTTTCTGTGGCAAATGAAGAAGACGTCAGCCTGCAGAGCGGCTTTATCTGTGTGTCACTGCTGCCTTATCAGCAGATGGTTGCAGCTTCACTGGAGAAAGAAACGTAGAGGTGTGAAGCAGCAGCACCTGAGGCCTCAGAGTGACTAAACTCAGCTTTCATAATGACATTTAGTCCTGTGTAGACTCGACATACGGTGGAAAAAGTTGATTTACTCTCTGAGTATCTGAAGGGATGAGTTGGAATATGATCCAGCTCTAAAAATCAATTTTTTTAGCCAAATCTGAGACCAAAATAGTGTTTTTTTTTTGTTTTTTTTGCATAAGTTGCCGTGTTTTTCATAGTTAATGTGACTTATATAATGTTATGTCTTCTGTATTATTCACTTTTTTTTTTTTTTGCTCCTGCAACTTATACTCTATATAAGTTGCAGAGTATGGCTATTACACCTTCAGGTTACAAAGGTGTAAAAGTTGAAGTTTTTTTTAGCATTATGGGATGTTAACAGAACCAGAACAGGGTGGTCGGTGATCCTGAAAAACCAAATTCCAGTGAAAATGTTTAACATTTTCTGATGGAGGACATGTAAGCTAACAGGTGGGATTGTAAACAGAGAGCTCTCAGCAACAGGCAGGTTGAAGGGGGGTGGGGTTTCTCCACACCAAAAGTCCCGCCCACAAGAACATGTTAAAATCACTATTTTCATCTAGTGAAACAAGATGAACGATTATTTTAATAGTCGACTAACCATTGATTATTTTTTCAAATTAGTCGAATAATCAGGTCATAAACAAACTGGGTGTAAAGCACACGTCTTAACCATCATTAGCTTTAAACTTACTAAAGATTAGATTTATAGCACTGAAGATGATGTTGCTGATAGCTGAAATGCTGAAATTGATAGCTGAAAACGCTGAAGCTAATTGCAGCTTAAATACTAGCTAAATGCGAAATTATCGAACTCCATATAATGTAAAGTAACGACTAATCGACTAATAAATTAGTTGTCCAGTATTTTACTAGTTGATTAGTCATCGATTAGCCGACTATAACATGGAAACACTAAAACATGGAAACAGAAATGTGCCGACAAAAAGTGTTTATCCAAAACATGATGGACTTTGTGTTAAGGACAGGAACCTCCCACCTCAATCTCTAAAGCTGTATTGACACCGGACGCCATTCATATTCGTATCTTTTGAACCGCTAGATGCCTGCCATACAGCCCTAGCCTGGGCGGCATGGCGCTCTAGGCGAAACATGATTTTTTTTTTTTTTTTTAATTTTTCACACGAAATGAGGGGTGTGTTAAACTGTGTGTAAAACAAACAAAAAAAAAACAAACAAAAAAAGAGAATTGCAATTTGGTGCCCCCTTCCATCATGCATCCTAGGCGGCCGCCTAGCTTGCGTATGCCCAGTACCAGCCCTCCTTCCACATAATGTCCACGAAAACCCTCTTGTTGAACAGCCATATTGGATTCATTTTTTACCCACTGATTGAGTCACTGAAAGCGTCACGTGGCCATCGCATCAACCTCACCAAACTTTTAAGTCTTGATACGCAGCGTCTGGTGCTCAAATCACAATTCTACCAGAGTGATGCACCACAGGACCTCAGATGGCGTCTATGCATCGACTTAGCATTGACACTCATCTGTGCTCCTGTGGACCTCGCCTCTGGCTCGTGTCGTCCCCCCAGTTCATTCTGGATCACCCTCATCAGTTACTCTATTCAAACACATAGCTGCAGAGTTAGACAAGCTAATTCTTCTTTTATAGTCCGTTTAAGTTAGTCTGTTGAGCTTAGCAATCAGCTATTGTTTATATTTGATGACTGATTGCGTGTGGTGTGAATGTAGCTGAACACGGAAGAGCACCAGAACACGACTATGATCAGAGAGCTCGTCCTCTGTGCTTCTGCAGGTGCTTTTGAGGACCACAAAAACTATTACAAAAAAAGAGGATTCATCGGAATTCATTTGCAGAAACAGGGGCGGAGCTAGAACTTTGGCCCAATTTTTTTAGACCAAAATATGCACCAAAGCTGACAAAGATTAAGATATGATCAATTCAAGATTCTTTACACATTGAAAACTTTCAGAAATATGTATTTTTATTTTTTCATTTCTTCCACTCTTTTTGTTTGGAGTCAAACTTGTTCGTTCTTATATGAATTAAATCCAAATGAGCCAAAACTCTGACTTATTTCTTTCCACAAATCCAGCAACTATTGACTCCCTCTTCTCCCGTTCACGTCCGAACACTGACTCTCAGTCCGAGTCGACTGGAGGAGGTAGATCGGGAGCAGTGAGGAGGTGCAGATCTGCTGCTTCTCTTTGCCGCAGTGTGAGTCCATGAATGTGAGAACGTCCAGGTTCCAAATCCTCTCCTGGATTTGTGAGCTGGCTCCTCTCTGACCCGCGTGGGCGAGCACTTTTTGTTTTTAGCTTCCACAGTCCACTCTTCCTCTCCTTCCCTTTTCTTCCTCCTCCTCTCATGGATGGATGGATGGATGAGGAGGAGAGGAGGCTGGCATGGAGAGTGAAACATCTTTTTTCCCTCCTCATCACTTTGTCACCGTTTTCCCATCATAGTTCCTTTATTTACCTTTTTTTGTTGTTTCCTTTTCCATTCCTCATGATTTCTGCCTCCTTTCATCGTTCGTTCTACTTTTTCTCTCGTGTGTTTGTTGTTTTTTCATCGTCTTCTTACCTAATCCACCTCCGTTCTCTCCGCGTAGCATCACACTTATTTTCTTCTCCTCATCTCTAATCTTCCTTCATCATCTCATCTGACTTCATCTCATCTCTTTTTTTTGCTTATATGGAGCCTAGCTGTCTTTTTTTGCCTCCTCTTCTCTTTTTAACCCTTTATTATCTGTTTGTTTTCCTTTTACACAATTCTTGCTCGTCTTTCCTCTTAGATTCTGCAGTCTGGTTGTGAAATCTGTCTTTATTGGTCAAATATGTCAGGAAATACGTTTTATTACTAACGTCTACATGTACCTGGGTTGATCCATCCTTGATTTCAAGTCTTTTAAATGATCAATCAGGTGAGAGTTAAGCAAAACTACTGGCTGTAACAAAGAACTTCAGTACTAACTGTCAGAATTTATAGTTTATAGTCAAAAACATCAGAAAAGCATAAAAATACCAAATTGGTCTTTCCTGAATTTGAGATTTTATGTCAAAAATTCTAAGTTTCACATTACTACACCATGTAGTTTCTGACTAAATTTACTCTTTTTTCTACTCTTTCTTAACCCTTTAACACCTGAGATGTCACCACCAACGTACCATATCTTGTAAACAGTGGAGTGTTACCTGGAACATCTCAGGTGTGAAAGGGTTTGAAGAACTTTCAAAAACACCAAATAAATTTAAGTTATTTGGTAAATGTTTATTTTATTTGAGTAGATTCCATTTGTCTGTTGTCCCATCCCTGTAAAGTCCAAAATAAATTACAGTTTAATCTAAAAATCATTGTTTCAATGGTCTCTCTTGACATTTGTTTTTATTTAACAAAATATTTCCAATTATAATGAATATCAATGGAACGTGTGTCCGACAACATAGAAGGAAAAAGATTATAACAGAGACTCACATGATCTGTCACAGATGAATATGTAGCAGAAAATCAGAATTTTGAAGCCCAAATGACCTAAATTCTTGGATTTCCTGTTGACGTTGAAGTAACTGAATGAAAAAAGAGCTGGTTTTTTTTCCAAGTGTTGTGTGTAAGCGGCTCTCAATCCCAGCTGAAATCATTTGTTTCTCCTGAAATCCATGTAGGAGTAGAGGAGAGCGTGGTCTTTCGGGGGCGGGGTTTGCTGAAGACGAAGGTGACCCCGGACACGTGTTTCTGTGTGGATTCTGGTGTTTTCTTCAGCGTCTTGCTTTATATGACCTCCAGAGTCTTTGACCCAAAAATGGACTTTGTTTGTGGTCGGAGTAGACTTCCATCGCTGCTTCGGATGGACCACTGACTGTATACGAGAAATGGACCGAGTGACTCCTCCCCCTGGTGTTCCAAACAGGAAGTACGAAGACCCCACAGACTTCTATAGAGAAATAAACTCTATTGATCAGAATAAACGTTCTTGATCTGATACTTTTTTGTTCTAACTTGTTCTCAATAATGTTGTATTTGTAGTTCAAGTTATTCTGACCAATCAGAGGTCTTAATGAAAGTAGGTGGAGCCTGCTGGGTCCCCATGTTCAATGACAGATTTAGATCTGAATTCCCTCTTTAACTACTAAAACACTATAGTGTGGGACAATCTATTGGTCTGGATCTTAAAAGCAAGTCCAATATCATATTCTACTTACTACTTACTATACTACTATTTTTGTTTTTTTAAACGGCGGATATGACGTCACCGATATAATGACATGAAAACGTAATTAATACGAGCATTTAATGACGACTATTAATGAATCCATTGTGTTCTGTTGATGTAAACGTTGTTTTATTTAAAAATATAATAAAATATGTTTTTTTGCAATAAAGATTTGAATGCAATGCATTATGGTCTATATTCCCCAATCTAGTGAGCATTTATGTATGCTGGTTTCTGGCAGAGAATTCTGTGAAATTTTATGGACATTGGATTTTGCTCTACACGATGGCCAATGCACTATAATTTAACTACGTAGCGCGGTGGTGAAGGAATTTGGACCTCACCTTTGTGTACAACGCTTTGATGTGGAAGGGGTGTGGCTTTCCAACAAGCTAACTCCCAACTTTTGATCGTGGTTGCCATAGAAACGATGACTCTGACCAATCACTGCTTCTGATGTCGGCGCTGATATTGTTAAAAATTGGAGACTGAACTGACTTTATGTGGTTGGAGCCTCGATTAAACTCCACTTCTCATTTGCGGTCAGTGGTGTCGACTGTGTGAACTTTCCTCGGATCTAAGAAGAGAGAAATCCTCTCAGATCAACAATTTCACTCTAGAGTTACCGCAAGAACAAAATGATGGAGAATAAGAAGCTTAATTGGTCTACCTTTACCTGCTACTCCATGAACAACAAACACCATCAGAGTCTGATTAGACGATCAAAGAACCAACGTGTTCTACTTTGAGACTTTTTGGAGAAACCTTCCTTCAGTTTGACATTTTGAACTTCACCGGCTGATACAAAGCTGCAGTCCAAACATAGGAGTGAGTTTGAGGCTGTAAGCAAGAAGTGCGCCCCAAGCTACACGGTAAAGCTGCAACCACTACAAACTAATGACTGAGTCTTTCAGGCCACTCTGGTTTTAACCTGAGGGCATCGCAGGAAGCTCCAGCGGAGCTGTCAATCAAACTGGAGCCCAGTCTGGGCTTCTATCTGCGGATTTTACTGAATGGACATCCACCCAGCTCACACAGACACTCCACCACTTAAAGCTACTCTGGACTTGTGCTTCGACTTTAGCTGAAAAACCTCGATGTTTTCAAGAACCACTCCAATGAAAATGTTGTTTTAACACATTTTTCTAATGATTGTGGACATATATCAAGAAAATTAGGCTCAAAATAGAATTTGAGTGTTTCCTTATTCAAATCATTGCTTAAACTTGAATATTTTCAGGCTTAGATGTCCTGTTTTTTTAGGTTTTGAAACTCAAAATGTGAATTTCAGAACTTTTTTTTACTTTCAACTCTTTTTTTTTCCTTTTTGAATCAGAAAATTTCAAAATCAACAATGAAAAAATAGTTGAAAGTGAAAAAAGAACTAAATACAATACTAAAAAAAAAAGAGTTTTGAAATCTAAAAAAATGGAACATTTAATACTAAAAATAATTAAGTTTATTTTAGAATAGCAAAAAAATATTTTTTGTTTGTGCCTGGCTGGAATGATCTGTCACAAACGGCAGACAGCTGGTTCATTCTGCAGCAGGTTGATTAGTTCAGACAGGAACTAAGCACAGATTAAAGTCCACAAAACTAATATTTCAGCTGCATGCTAGCTGTTTTGGCCAATTTGGGATTTTCTTTTACATTTTTTAGGCTGTTTTGGAGTTAGGCTAATATTTACCTGCCAGCTGTTTTGGTGAATTTTGGCTTTTTTTTTGTAGTTTTTTTAGGCTAATTTGGCATTTAGGTAATATTTCAGCGGGCTGTTAGCTTCAGTGTTTTCAAAATTAGCTTCTGTTATTTCAGCTATCAGCTTCAGTGTTTTTTAACTATCAATTTCAGCATCTTCCACTATCAGCATTAGATTCTTCAGTGGCAAAAATCAGCTTACAGCATTCACACTAGCATTATCACAGGTAATGCTATAAATATAGTTGATAATTATGCTAAAGTTGTGTTTTTTAAGTTTTAAAGATGTAGTTTGAGAGTGTTAAATAAATGTTTATTCTGTGCCTTCCTGACTTAAGGTGTATTTTGGATTTTGGCCCCCTGTTAGATTGAGTTTGACCCCCCCGGGTTAAACCAAACTCAAACTCCTGCTCTCTGATAAACACAACAAAGCTGAAAAAAGTAGTTTTCCAATAATGTGACGAAGAGAGGAACACGTGGCTTAAACACATCCACCTCATTAGCAGAAATCCATGCCTTCCACTAAAAAACCATGAAGAAAACACAGAAGTCTTTAATCTGCATTAGGCAGCGTTCAATGCATGCAGCAGGAAGTGCTGAAACGGGCTTTTTTAAATTATCCACACAGGAGGAACTCCTCTTCCCGCCGCGCAGATCTTCCCAGAATTAAACACTGCAGCTGGCCGTCGGACGCCGCGGTGCGATGTGCAGCTTGGAGACAAAGGAAAGCAGGATCAAACGAGTCCATGCGGAGTTAGTGCCGTAGTTTGACGACGGCGTGTCGAAACCTTTAAAAATCCCACAAAGAATCATGGAAACTGAGGAGTGGAATCTAGTTTCCTCCCGTCTATTTACCATCAGGTTTGACATTTTGCAGCTTCTGCAGAAAAATGCTTACACAAACGGCGTCGGGTTGAGGCCAAGTCGGGTTTGTCAGTACTGCCAGACCATTGTTCGGATTCTTATGGCTATTCTCTGACAGGAGGAGCTGCTGCACTGTGACAAGCCTCACTTCCAAACACCACTAGGAGAGGAGGACTCCCTGAAATAGTCTGCTCAACTGATGCAACCCAGAGAAAATACTGTAGACGCTATGATATCTGTGTTTTGTACTGTTTAGCCACAGGCGATGCGACTTAAGTGTGTGGAGGGAACGGGATGCAGGCTGCTCACACCACCGTCTGCAGAGGGGAAAATGGATTTATAGCTACTGGAAAGAATGTCTTTGCTGCTCCTCCTGAACCATAATTAAAAAAAGAAAAGTCTAGTAGACCACATGGGGAAAGTATGCCTTCCTCTGGTGCTTCTGTAGGAATGAAATGATATTTAATAGTTCTTTATCATGAGTGGGAGCTTCTCTAGAGGAGTTTTATTGTGTGGAACTCATGTAAACAACGTTTAAAGAAGCTTTTTAAAGTAAAAACTAGAATGTGGAGCTCCAGTTTAAGTAAGCAGGTTAAATGCTAACGTAGAGCTGTAGATCTATGACGATTAAATATTTTGTTTAAATGTTATTTATTTATACCAAAAATGTAAAAAAAAAAGGTTTCTGGGTAAAAAAACACAAAATTAGCACAGTATATTATTCCAAAGATGATTTAAAGTCACCAATGTCAGAATTTACGGAACTTTAAGAAGGTAAACAAGTCACTAGGGGGCGCTTTAGCACATAGCAGAATGGAATTCATCAATGTATTTTCTTTGTTACTTTAAGGCTTTATCAAGATGCACAAAAATTTTATGTTTTTGTTTGTAATGATCAGCTGTTAAGTATTTAAGTGGTAGCAGTGGATGCACTTTATTTTTTCCCTCACAATATGGTTTAAAGCTTTACCGAGGTGCACAAAAAGTGTGTTTTTGTTCATAAAGGTCAGCTTTTGTCATTTGTATTATCAGGCAGCAGTGGATGCACTTTATTTTTTTTACCTTGATAATATGGTTTAAAACTTAATCAAAATGCACAAAAAGTGTGTTTCTCTTTGTAAAGGTCAGATGTTAAGTATACTAACAGAGGCAGCAGTGGATGCACTTTATTTTTCCTCATAATGCTGTTTACAGCTTTATCCAGATGCAGAAAAAGTGTGTTTTTGTTTGTGAAGGTCAGCAGTTCTGGACGGGTGTTTCTCTGAACAGAATCCGACTGCAGTTTGACATGTCTGAAAACACAAACCCAGTCCTGGTAAACTGAAGCAATTTGTTTTATTGCGGATGCTGGTGCGCTGCAGTCATCCATAATTGTGTGAACAATGAGCAGAGCCTTTACAAAAACACAATTACTTTCCCAGATAATGGAGGGATTTTAGCATTCTGTGTGGGAGGAGCAGCTTGCCTCTGTTTCTGTGGGAGTGTTTGACTGCATGTGAGGACACACTGGGACGGACTCGTCATTAGAAAGAGTTCAGGTATACAGTTCTTAGGAGGAAATGGTTTTAAAAATCGTAGTTACATTTGAAGAACAGACAAAAAAGAAGAGGTAGGACGTTTGAACGTGAACACTCGTGGTTTGAACAAAGACAGCAAACCCGCCCTGGGCTATGAGACCAAGAACCGCCAGAAAGCCCAGGATTAAAGGTGAAGATGTAACACCCAAATCAAAATGTTGACTGTAGAAATTAAAATGAAAGGATAGAGCTAGAGGGGAGACGTGGCACCAGAGAGGAAGTGAGGACAGGTCAGAAATACAAATCAGGTCAAAGAGGAGTGAGAGGAATAAGAGATGGATGACAACCTTTTTCAAGCCGTCAGTGTAAGTCTGCTTTAGATACAACAGAAGCAGGAGTACTTTTTCTTTTTAACTTGAACTGTTGAATAAAAAAGTAAAAAAAACGCCTCAGGCAGCGTAAGATCAGACCAGATTGTAGATTTCACGTTTGCAAAATCAAGTTTCTCATTTCATTTCAATCAAAATCCCTGGAAGGCTTTAAGGTTCTGCTTTACCGAGTCAAAACTGCAGAGTATCATCTTCGTCTGTTGGCTGAAGAATCATCTTCCTCCACTGAACCCTTCTCACTCAAACCTCTTTCCTGGAAGCTCCAACCTCAGCATTCTTTCACGAGCGTAAAACTCTAGGCTAGGTACACACCGGGTTCAAGAACAAGCTGAACGTAGGTTCTTGAGCACTTCTAGAATAAGGTGTTCACCTGATAATACCACACGACCATCGTTGACAAATGGAAGAGGCTTGGCGAGAAATGTCGAAGTGGTGCAAATCTTACTATTCCGATACATAATTGTGGCCGGGGACAAACCTTAATTTTTCTAAAGGTTAGCACTTCCATGAATCGAAAAGGACGCTAACCATACGTTATTACCCAAAACGTCAAAGATCTGCTGGTTATTCTTTCAACTCACTCTCATCAGACGCACGGTTTATACGTAGAGGCCAGAAACTGAATTAAAACTTCCATAGCATCAGTTGTAAACTTGGAACCCCAGGAAGCACGTGCCATTTACATAGGGTAGACTCTTCACTGGAAGTGGTCGCTTGAATGCATGTTGCTGAGGGTAGTGTGAATGTAGCATCAGTCGTAGCTGTTCCTACAGCTGCCCAGCCAGTGAGGCCAAGTGAGCCCCATATAGTTAAAACTGGGCAGAACATGTGGGCCCCGAATGGGTTTGTCCACAGTTTCCGTGGTGGCCCCACCTGTGTTTGCCCACATTGGCTCGAGTAGCTACGCTAGCCAATCGCCCAGTGAGCAGTGTAGCGAGCTCCACTCCCTGGGGTCTGGCAGAGCAAGTGAGCGCCTACCTAGGCTACTGGTCCTTGGGAAGCAGAGCCAATGTCAGCAAACACAAATAGGGCCACGACGGAAACTATGGACAAACCCATTTGGGAACCACAAACTCTGCCCAGTTTTAAACCACATGGAACTCACTTGGTCTTGGTACCTGGGTGGATCCGGGCTGTCCACGGGTGAAAAATGGTCACCTTTGTGTGGAGTACGTAGAGGGCCCAGACAAAATATCAAGGTCCTAGACTACTAGGAGAGTCCGTTTAGTGGAAATGTGCAAGCATATTTTTTTGTGGGTGACCGGTCGTAGCAACATATAAAGGTGAAGTAGGTGAAATGCAGGTGTGCAACAGAGATGTTCTAGCTTTTTTCAACCTCCTCCATAATCCTGTGGAATGCGCAAGGAACCCGTTAGAGGTAATGGTGTGATAGGACTGCAGTCCTTATGTCGGCATGACTGTTACAAATCAGGAAATTCTGGGTATTCTATGGGCGTCCTACAGGCACTTGAGTGTCATCTGCACAACCGGTTAGCAAGAAGTCAGTACTCGCATCTTACCAACGACTGGAGTGTGGCATGAGTGTGCAACTTCTTTACCAATACTTCACGAAACAATTACCACACACACACGACATTCATTTTTCATGATGTCCCATGAGGTGTCCATAGGAGCCTCAAGGACACTTGCTCTCACTTTAAGCTGTGACCCCCCTCCTCTACGATAATCCATGGACCTGGACAACCCCAAACCCCCATACAACCCCTGAAGAGGTTTATGACTGTTCGTCCAAACATCTCCATCTGTTTCCCAGTATTTATCTCTGAACCCTCTACCATGACCTGTTCCTCTGATGGATTCATTCCTGACCCATTCAGGACTCTTCCAAAGAGAACCTCAACACCTCCAGCTCTTCCTACTGTCTCTTTCTCAGAGCCTCTGAAAATGTGACAGCAGATTAAAGCGCCTCGCTAATTCCCCGAGATACTGAAGGATTAAAGAGTCAAACGCCTGATGACACTCACTGGGATGTGGAGGTCGAGTCTCCTCTGAGGAAAAAGGAGCAGCTTTTAAAGGGGATTTGGGGAAAATCAATAACCAGGAGCAGCTGGAAACAACATTAAATTCAGCTCCGTTCTGGCGTCTGCGGGGAGATGCATCGTTACGGATTTAAATCTCACTTACAGTGAAACGGACTCTATAGACGTCGATAAACAGAAAGTGGATTTACAGAGAGGAGGAGCTCATCCTCCGCTCCTCTTCTGCTGGTTTACATCTCCAAACTCAAACTGGTAAACTGGTTACCATGGAGTCACTTTAACTGATATATTTGCAGATCTCTGCAAATTTGGAAACAAATATGGAACCGTGCAGTTAAACGAGAAACTCATAACAACAACAGATTGAGTGGATTTGTCCATTTGTCTGTGTCCCTGCATGTACCGCCGCTGCCGCTTAAATCGAGTTTTCTAAATGTCATCTTGTACTTTTAACAGTCAGAGCGCCCTTACATTTCGGTAAAATGGTAATGAGATTGGTTATTCTGTTATCGGCCCTTATGAAGCCAAGTTTCTATGGAGAACTTTAGCTTTTTTTTTTTTCAAAAATACAGATATTTTTAGATGAAATCATGGTCCATACCATAGTCAGATGGAGTTATTTACTGTTTTTAAAGCAATGTTTATTTGTTAAGTGGAAATAATGTAAAGTGCCTCGCATAAATGACAATAGAAACGGTAAACTCACTGCTAAAATCATAAATTATAATGAAAACCTAAAGGTACATTGTATGAACTGCAGGTGCTTCCTTCCCCCGCCCTCATTGGCTGAGTATCTGCCACACACCTCTCACCTCCCTTCTGCTCCTGTATTAAAAAAGCTTATTTTCAAAATGTGGCTTTTCTCTAAGTTTTATCTCTATAGCAACCATTTTAGTTTTTGGTCGTCATATTGTGACGAAAACTTCTATATAATTTTCAGAAGAATCTGCAAAAGTAAATATTTGAATTTCCTTGGCAACCAGCGTTTTTTGTTAACCAGGCCCACATTCCTAATATGGTCATATCCTGTTATGCTGTTTTGTTCAGCTCAAGCCAGGAATTCATTTACCACATTTTCACAACATTCCAGTAAAAAATGTGCAAGCAACAATGGAACGCCATATTTCTGTGCTCGCTTTACTAAAGCCAATTAAAAATGTACAATTTCTAATAAGTACATTTTTCCTAAGTAGCTTTCCAGTGATGCTCGAGGATTTATTAAAATCTCTAGGAGGAGTTCACATTTTTTCCTAATACTAAAGTTGATCTTCTAATCTTAAACAGTTTTACAGTTATTGTAATCAAATCTGTTCTCATTTTGTCTCAATATTGAATTGTTACTAATTTTTTTTTTTTTAAATCCGCCATCTTGAAAATTCCAACAGTTTTTGGAAGCTGATACGTTTAGTTTTTCAGCCGGAGTTCCATCCATCTTCCTCCGCTTCATCCGGGACCGGGTCGCGGGGGCAGCAGTCTAAGCAAAGATGCCCAGACTTCCCTCTCCCCGGCCACTTCCTCCAGCTCCTCTGGGGGGACCCCGAGGCGTTCCCAGGCCAGCCGAGAAACATAGTCTCTCCAGCGTGTCCTGGGTCTTCCCCGGGGCCTCCGCCCAGTGGGACATGCCTGGAACACCTCTCCAGGGAGGCGTCCAGGAGGCATCCGGACCAGATGCCCGAACCACCTCAACTGGCTTCTCTCGATGCGGAGGAGAAGCGGCTCTACTCCGAGCTCTCTCCGGGTGACTGAGCTCCTCACCCTATCTCTAAGGGAGCGCCCAGCCACCCTGCGGAGAAAACTCATTTCAGCCGCTTGTAGTCGGGATCTCGTTCTTTCGGTCACGACCCAGAGCTCATGACCATAGGTGAGTACTGGAACGAAGATCGACCAGTAAATTGAGAGCTTTGCTTTCTGGCTCAGCTCTCTTTTCACCACAACGGACCAGTACAGCGACCGCATAATAGCGGACGCAGCACCAATCCGCCTGTCGATCTCATGCTCCGATCTTCCATCACTCGTGAACAAGACCCCAAGATATTTAAACTCCTCCACCTGAGGCAGGAGCACTCCACCCACCGAGAGAGGTGCCGGAGTTGAGTCAATAAAGTTGGTCCCCTTTGTTTCAGCAAAGGAGGTGACATATGTTGCCCTTCGCGCGGTGACAGTTGCATTTGTGACCGTAGCATAAGAAACTAAAAACCACCAATCCTGTACAAATTATGCCCAAAGGAAATTTTACCCGCAATTTAAGAATCAAGACCACCCCAATGGGCAGGAAACCACCAAGTCTGGCATCACTGACTGAAAAGGACTTTGAGTATTGATGAAGGTTAAATAAGTGTAAGATATACGTATACTCTAAATTCCACAACAGCCTTTTTTCAACTTATTCTGTTGGGTATTGGTATGGAGTTTAGTAGCATCACTACTGGCGAAGGACGAAAATTCATTGAGATAAAAAAAAAAAAACTGTCTTAAAAAGGACCATTCAGGAACCCGTGGATTCTTTTAAATCTTCTTTTAAATTTCATAAATAACATGTTTACAGTATGACTGGAATAACATGAAAACAACGTTATAAGTGAACTGGTCTTTATACAATTCCAAAAACATATGAGTAAAGATGGTCCTTAGACGGACTGGTGACTTTTACTAGAAGAACGCCAACTGGTACCTCATGAAAATGGTAAATCATTAAATAAGTTTTTGTTACAGATTGTGTTAATTCTCCTTGAGCCCCAAGTTACACAAAGACTGTAACCCTCTTTAAATTTCCCAGCTAATTAAAATTGTAGAAGCACTAAAGCTATTGACTTTTGCATGTCCAGTGATGACATACATGCACTTACTGTCAGACACAAAAAGCTTTGAGAGGGATCTCCGTAACGGGTCACAACCAATATTAAAACGAAGGACACATTAACATAAAGCAGCAAAGGTGACTTTAGCAATGTAGCTGTCACTCAACATTTTTCCTGCTCCACTTTCCATTTAGCCGCCAACTTTACGGCCTCTGACAGCCGCTAACCTTACGTTCACCTTGTTGCATTTTCTGGTAAACCAGCAATTCTTTAAGATGTTTTTTTTTCTTCAAGAAAGCTGAATTTATGATCACATCACAGAAAGCTCTGAAGGTTGAGGCGTGAAGAAGCTTCCTTTGCTTTCAGTGGTTATTGCAGCAGAACGCTGGCAGAACTCACTGTCCACCATGAGAAGCGCCAACGTTTTGGTTGATGAATATTTGGGGGGAAAAAGCCCAAAAACATCAGTGGTGCAGAAAGGGCATGATAGAGGTGGTTTGATGTTGGCCCAATACTTCTGCTTTTTTAATAGCTTTTTGTTGAATAAATATGCTCAACTTGTAAAAGTAAATGCAGTATGTTGCAGGAATGTAATAGGCTTAATATGTCAATCAATATTTCTATATTTTATAAGTGCAGAAATGCTTATCCAAACAGTTATGCAATGCATGATGGCCAATAAACCATTCCAAAACAGCAAAAAAAAAAGCAATAAAAATTGGGTATTCTAAAAAATTGAATGGAGGAATCAACCAAATAAACCAAATTTTTATGTTTGTATCCTAACCTAAACTGGGTCTGGTTTTTGGAGTAATTGTTGCGGAGGACTGCTTTGTTCAGCATGGATAGAATTCTATCTCTTGGTTCCTAAAGTCTCACTCACACTGTCGCTACAAGTGGATATCAGGTTTCTGTGGGGTAAATATTTGCAAATCTGTACGGGACACAAACAAAACACCAAGGTCGTAGACCAATCGGTGAGTCTGTAAAGGAAAAATGTTCATGCACGTTTCATAAACATTTTGATCATGCAATTTATCTGAATTCTTCACCTATCCCTATGACTTCTCCCTGCCCCTCCAAATGCTGGGGCAATTGAAGTGGTAGTGGTGTCTGAACTTGTTTCTTAAGGCAGAGCCTTAGGGACTTAAGGCTTGCTTTCCCTCAGCCGATAGGGTGATAGAAACACGTTTCTTCACGTGGGTGTGCTCTGAAACACAGAAGTTTACATTTAAAGTAAGTATTGACTTTTTGTTTTAGCGTGACTTAGCATAAATGACCGGCTACTATTGATGATGTCATCGACCAGTAGTAACATCTGAATTGGAAGAGACTATTCCTCCATAACTCTCCATTTGATTGAAGTTCAAGTCTCATCAGTAGGTGTGTAAAATGTATTTTCAGCATTTAACCCATCCCCCAGGGGGGAGGGGGGAGCTGGAGACACAGTCGCGCTCGGGACCCATATGGTAGTTCAACTCCCCCAACCCAACTCCTTAACCCTCGTCCATCTTTGTTCGCTTTTGTCATGCAAGAGAAAACGCATCAATTCAAGGCTGGGGTCATCTGGACCCCATAAGATAGCACAAGGGTTAATGCTGAGTCTTTGGTACGACTCCACCTGAATTTGAACCCACAACCTTCCAGTCTCAGGGCGGACACTTTACCACAAGGCCACTGAGCTGGTAGAGTGTCCTACCCCTGCATTTGTAGGACTAAATGTCGGGGTAGGTACAATCCGTAAGGGTAGGATTTCGGACAAGTGTGAAGAAGGTGAGTGAATTTGGTGAACTGGTGGTAGAGTGTCCGCCCTGAGACTGGAGGGTCGTGAGTTCAACTGAACGATTGAGTTTCACTAAAGACTGTAAGAGTTGGACTTTATAAGACAGGACTTTGTTAGTCCTGTGTAATAAACAAGGAGTCCATTAGGAGGCCACACATGCACCATTTGTTTGCCAGTAAGGGGCCAGTACTCACGGCGTTAAGGATACCGATTGACGGCATCACCTGTAAATCACAAGTATGCACTACTATTAACCTTACAACAATGGTACCTTCCATTGTCATGATGTCCCTTAAGGTGGCCGTACGAGGTTCAGACAGGTTCACACCTGAGCTACACTGGCCAAGGGAACCCAAAAACCTGCAACAACTGTACAAATCAACCCCTACGTACCAGTGTGTATCACTAAGGTTTAAAGGGCTGATGTACTGAAGCTGATGAGTTTATGTTTATCACCATGGCGATATTGGGCCAACTTAACCATCCAGAGGAAGACGTTTTTGTTTACTTGGTTTCTCACTTTCATTCTGAAACAGTAGTTTTATCTAAACTCAATGGGGTTTTCTCTTTAGGGCTGGATGTTTCAGTACAATACATGCATTTTTGTTGTGACCGTCTATCACACCGGTGTGTGTTTGTCAGCTGTTGCACTTGGATCGTGTTAAAAGGGGTGAAGTGGAGCCACGTGGACGCGTTAGAACAGCGTTTCTGCAGTCAGTAAAACATCGACTTTATCGAGCAGATCAAGAAAGGGTTATCTGTTCACTTTACCCGGCAAAGAAAAAGCGTTAGAGTGGTGCTTTCATCTGGTCACAGTTTGACTTTATTCAAGTCGAGAAGATCAGAGCTCTCCACTGATACACTCGGCACAATGAGAGGATGAGAAGTGAAGCTGGATTTAACCCTTTCAGTCTGAGGACAACGTGGAAGATGAATAGACTGTACGAGAAACAAAACGCTTCCCTGACGACACCCATCATCGTTTTAACTACAGTTCCAAAAGGGAATTTGTGGAAGAAAACCCCAAAATTAATACGATATATTATAGGTGGTGGCTTATTTAAAAATAAAATCCATTTGATATCACACTTATGTCCACTCTTCTTATAAAACATTATCCATTAGTATAAGAATCCATATCAAAACCTCCTAATTTCACGAGTTATCTACCAGAAGTATTTCCTGTTACTCTTTCATTACATATTGCTTATATTTGTATGTAAAACGATGGATGTCTGTGGATTTACTTTGCTAGGAGCTGACTCCACACACGTTGTTGTTCAGACCATTTCCTCTTTAAAGTTACTGAATTCTCTCAATCTTTAATAGTAATAATATTGGATTAGTGTGTTCATTATATCCTACCTTGTATATGTTTCGTACTGCTCAAAAAATATAACGCAAAACTTGGACTGTAGGTCATATTTAGCTAATTATTGATTGAGATTTATGGGATATTTTATTTTTTAACGTCCCTAATGTGTGATTATCAGCTTTGTTTTTTTCAGATAATTGAGGACATATTTGTTTAAAACTGGATTTGTGAGTATCAAGCTTTCAGTTTCGTGTGGGCACCAACTCAGAAGTGAATTTCTAATTGTGTGAATGCTTAGTAAGCAATAGTGATTCTCCTGCTCCTTTACGGATGTTTTCAGCACATAAAAACTCAAGTGATTTCATCAATCTTTGTATCAAAACGTTCATCTCGTTCAGGACATTACTGCTTGTATTTTTGATATTCATAAACTTTATAGTTTTTGAAATGTTGAGAAAAATATTCCCCATAGGAAATGAATGAAAAATTCTTCCAATTTGAACATTTTAAGTAAATTAGTAACAATCTTTTAAATATATTCAAGTCTATGTTTTGATCTTTTATTGCAATTTAGGTAAAATTTAGAGTTTAGCTAATATTTTAGCAACATGCTAACGTTTTTGACTAGTTTACTGAGGAATTTTTTGCTATTTTGGCGTTTAGCTAGTATTTAAGCTATGTGCTAGCTTTTTTGGCTAATTTGGTATCTACCAATTTTTCTTATACTAATTTAGAGTTTAGCTTGTATTTTAGCAACAGGGTAACGTTTTTGCCTAATGTGTTGAGGTTTTTTATGCTGATTTAGTGTTTAGCTTGTATTTTAGCAACAAGCTAATGTTTGTGACTAATTTAGTTTACTAACTTTAGAATATTTTAGAGTTTGGCTCATATTTAAGCAACGTACTGAATATTTTTCAAAATTGGGATGTATTAGGCATTTTAAGCCATTTTACTACAACATTTTCAGAAATTTAGGTCAACTTCAGCAGTTTTTCATGTTCTTTAATGACATTTCCAGTCTTTCAGGAAATGTAACATTTTTCAAACAGCTTTTGTATTTTCAGTAAATCCCTTCAGCAGTTAAAGTAAATTGCATCACAATTTTTCAGCCAAAAGCTTCAGCACCTTCAGCAACTGTTTTCAGCAAAAAACATTCACACTAGCATTATTGCAGGTAATGCAACTTTTCTAGGGAACTATTGCTGCTCTGCAGAAATTATGTCCTAGAAAGCGACTGTTTTTTAATTTAAATTTTGGCTTAAAACGGTATAATCATGAACAACAGACCACTGGGAACCCTTTGAAAATGGATGTTTTCTTTAGTGTCCACCTCAGTTTTTATGTCTGATAAAAGTGTATTTGTTTGCCTTTGTGAAATGTGAAAACATCAAAGTACTAAGAGTTGTGTATCAATGATGTCCGGGTATAAACTCTAATTAACTCACAGCCGTGTTTGGTGTCAGCATTGTGTTTACGTCCAGTGGTATCATCCACTTCTTCACAGTCAGCGTGTTTGCTCTTTTTCTTTTCGTGCTCCGGCTGATCTTCACGGCTGAATCGTGTCGGATTCCTGGCGTGTGGGCTGTTAAAGCACGCCGGCGTTTCCCATTGTGTTGCGCGTATCGAGCCGGCGCTTCATTTCAGCTCTATTCACGGCGAATGAGCTCGCTGCAGCGGCACAGGTTGCCGTTCAAGGGCGCCCGCCACTCTGTACCGTGAAAGAAAAAGATACTTGAGCTGCTGGAAAAGACTATTTAATCACTTCTCATGGGAAAAGACGGCCTTTCTTTTCAAGTTAAACCATTTTTTTTTTTGAGAACTTTGGTGCTATCAAAGAAAACCCTTACAATGATGTTACAAAGTGCCGTTTAAGCTCTCGTGGACTCTTGTTTCCTTTCAGCGTCAATGCCGACTAGAAGATTTCAAAAGACAAAATCCTGAGTTGAAGCTGGTTGTTGTTGAAAATTGTCCCTTTTTTTTGTTGGATTATAAAAGTCATCCATCAATGAAAAGCCACAGATCAGTCACTTTGCTTAATGGGATTTAAATGTCAAACACACTCAGGTAGTTTTTAGCTTTTTAGGGCCTTTACACAAATTGTTGATGGAAAACTGCACAAATGGAAAAATAAACTCCATCTTCCGGTTCTTCTGGTTATGAAAGAGTCAAACACTCTTTCTTCATATACTGGAGTAAAACATGATCCTCAGATTATTTTCTGGTAATAAACCTTTTAATTACATCCTGTTAACCTTTTAACATCAGAACTTTAGTTCCTGTTTTGACGGTCTTTGATGAAACTCATCCTGGTTCAGGGGTCTCATTCAACCCGTCTGATGTCGAGTGGGCCGGACCAGAAACATAACGGCAAAATAACCAATGTTATCTGTATCTTTGTTTTTGTTTTGTCCCTTTTTCCTGGAAAGCTCGGTACTAAATTTTTAATCCGCTTTTCTCCTTCAGAATCGGCTGGAATTGTGTTGATCGTGCTAACGGCTAAAAGCTGCAGTATGTTTAAACATTTTGTGTTTTAGTGTCACCGACGGGTGTTAAAGGGTTAACAGCGGTGAGGCTAGCGAGGAACCGAACTGCATCTTACCCCACGCGCACCTGCAAAGAAATGCTGTCATTTCTTCCTCTCTTGTCATGCCGGTTTTACGTTTCTTTTGCTCCCTCTAGTGTTGGAATTGCACATTGCGACCATTTCTTTAAATAGCCATTTTGTTTTTTAAACATCCTTTTATTTTTATTCTCTTCACAATAGGCCGGATTAAAGAGCTGTATGTTCACACCACTGAGTTCAACCGTTTACACAATAGACTTAATTCTTAGAGACTCAACGTAAACCAGGAGATTCTGATGAACTCTTCTGCACAAAGTGTGCCTTCATCTGCCCGTATCTGTGGCCCAATCTGTTGGATTTCATGAATTTTCATGAGTTTAGAGATCGTGTTATTTACGTGTTGCCTACAAACGCTCCGATGTTAAAGTTTGTTTAGCAGTTATGAGGTCTGATATGAAAATGAAGGTTTGTAGGTTTTTATTTTAAGGGTGTTTGATTATAAATAACTATAATAACTGTAAGCAAATATTTATCTATTTTGCGGTTTTGCTTCATTCACCTTTGTTGCTTTGACAAATGGGGGCTTGTCCGGGATCGCCCCTGCTTTCCGATACTGCACTGAAAACCCCTAAAGGGTTGAGAATCCTATGATTGAGATAAAAAAGGATCCTTAAAGATAACGTCAAGTCTGTAATGTTCCAAACTCCATTTTCTCTGGAGGCTTTCTTCTCCCTACTTCAGCTCTCAGACAAAGACGATAAATAAATTCTCTTTTCTCTCTGGTATCGACGTTTCTCCATCTACATCAGGAATCTTTACAGCCTATAAACATCTGTGCAGTTTGTTCCTGCTCCAGCCGTTTAGAGAACAGCTCCAAAATGACGCAGAGGCTCAGTTTACTGCTGCGGGACGATCCATACATCGATCCCCCGGCAGGGAGAAGTGGTTTTGACTCGGAGGAGGAGCAAGAGAGCGAACTGCAGCGCAGCAGAACCGCTCATTACCCGTAGACGCTCTGGAAGCCGGTCTGTAAACTCCCATCCGAGAGTCATAAATTCTATTTTTAGCCCCCGGCAGTGAGCTGTCCGTCATCTTCTTCTGCTTTTTTTAACTTTCAATCCAAGAAAACAAATCTGATCTTGACAAACGACTGATGCATAATTCAGATGGAGAATGAGCCAAAGTCCTGCTGTGACTCTGGAACTAAAACATGAAGCCTTCCAGCTCCGATGTTTGAGCAGAAATGGGACGTGGAAGTGAAAGGAGGATTTTAATTGGAGCATCAGCTTTGTTTTCCTTCAGACTTTTCACAAGATTTGGAGCTAATGAGGAATGGGGGGTTAGTATGGAGAATAAAAGTTATCTTTTGTTATTCTAAGGAAATGTTTCTGAATGTCTGAACCCATTTTCTACCACTCTTCCTCCTCGGTTACAGAGCTCACGGCCTCCAACACCTCAAAGACGAGCTGGGCCGTAACAAAGACAAAAGTTCTGTTTGTAGCGAGATACTAGTTTGAAAAGCTCATGAAAACTCTTCATCTTGAAGTGAGTTTGGACAGTAAGGATGACTCAGTTAGCATTTATTTAATTTAGATTACTTAAATGTATAAATTGATGTCTGAGGTTCACATAGATGATAAACTATGTAGGTTTTTACATCCTGTTGACCTGAAGACGTCTTGTTTGATCAACTCTACCTCCAGAATGAACAGATTTTATATGCAAAGCAAAACTTTGGTAAAAAGTTTGATGTTTTATAAGATAAAAGCACATATTATCCAATGTTTTATTAGATTGGTAATAAATTCCTTATAATCAGTGAATATTAGGGATTAATTTTTCCCCAAGTTCAGTTCAAATCTCGATTTCTGGGTCACGGTTTTGTTTCATTTTTTCAGTATATGTGTTAGAAAATGACAAAAAAAAGAAAAATCATTACAAAAACATTACATTCGACTCACACTAAACCTGATGTCATGAAATAAACCATAAATAATAAATCCTTCGTACACCTGGGTTTGTCATTTTCTCTGTAACCGTTCTGATATACAGAAGATTTACGTAGCGTCTCTGTACAAACAGTTTAAGCCGCCTGTGTCAAAGTTAAAGCCTTTTTATTATTCATAATTATGCTTAAAAATTTACAGTTTTAAAGTTCTAAAAATGGGCATTCTGTAGATTTTTTGACTGTTTTATGGGATTTACTTAGATTTTTCAGGCTTTTCTGGAGTCTAGGAATATTTCAGCTACTGGCTAGCTGTTTTGGCTAATTTAGACTTTACGTTTTATTTAGGCTGTTCTGGAGTTCTGGAATTCAATTAGTATTTACACGCTAGCTGTTTTAGCTAATTTAGGATTTTTTCAGTTTTTAAGGATATTTTGAAGCTTAGCTATTTTTTTCAGCTACATATTTTGACTAACCTAAGGCTTTTTTTGTTGTTTTTTAGGCTAATTTAGCTAATATTCTCGCTGGCCATCACTTTCTGCATCTTCAACTATCAGCACTAGCATCCCCAGCAGCCAAATTCATTTTACAGCATTCACATTAGCATTCTCAAATGTAATGCTATAAATATAGATCATAATTATGTTATAAAGTTATAGTTTTAAAGTTTTAGAAAATTGGCATTCTGCTGGATTTTTGGACAATTTTTGGATTTACTAAAACCTTTTAGGCTATTTTGGAGTTTAGCTAATATTTCAGCTACATGCTAGCTGTTTTTAGCTAATTTAGGCTTTTTTAAGTTTTTAAGGATATTTTGAAGCTTAGCTATTTTTTCATCTACATGTGAGCAGTTTTGGCTAATTTAAGCTTTACTTTCTAAGTTTTTTTTTAGGCTGTTCTGGAGTAACGCTAATATTTACACGCTAGCTGTTTTTAGCTAATTTAGACTTTTTTAAGTTTTTAAGGATATTTTGAAGCTTAGCTATTTTTTCAGCTACATGTTTTGACTAACCTAAGGCTTTTTTTGTTTTGTATTTTAGGCTACTTTAGCATTAAGCTAATATTCTCGCTGGCTATCAGCTTTGGCTTTTTAGCTATTAGCTTCAGTGTTTTCAGCTATCAATTTCAACATCTTCAGCTATCAGCACTAGCATCCCCAGCAGCCAAATTTAGCCTACAGCATTCACATATATATATATATATATATATATATATATAGTTCATAATTATGTTAAAAAGTTACAGTTTTAAAAATGTAGTTTTAGAGTGTTTAATAAATGTTTATCCTGTTCGGCCCGCGACCTGAGGTGTGTTTTGGATTCTGGCCTCTCGTGTGATTGAGTTCGACTCTGATTTAAACCATTTTTGTGAGTCCAAACGAGCGGTTTCTGCCTCACCATCGTCGCATTCTGCAAAGCGAAATCTAAAATGACGTGACTTCGCTTCAGCTTCTGAGTCATCCGTTACCCTCGGGTTCAGGTGATTTGTCTTTGCCACTTGAAGCGCTCGCCCGTCCCACGGCGAGGACGAGGCCCTGAACGCAGCGTCTGCCATGGAAATGCGGCACGGACCCTCTGATACGACGAGTCCTCGTGTGCGGTTGGGCTGGTGTGCGTTTGTGTGCTGAAGTTGTGTGCTTTGCGGCGCTCCTCTGAGGCTGCAGCAGCAGCACATTACCTCTGATGAGATCATGTGACCGCGAGCAGAGCCACAACGTGTCGCTCTTGTTTCCATACGTCCTGCTGCAGATCCATGCCGTGTGTGCACGTGACCAAACTCACAGGGGAGGTGGTATTTGTCAGCTGCACATGCAACATGTATGAGCGCGCACGTCTCCATATTTGTGTTTCTGCTGATGGATGTTTGCTTTAGTGAGTCTCCGTATTTGATGTGAGGGTTGTGTAGCAGCCGAACACACAAACGTGTGTGAGACACATGTCACACTCAGACAGATTGTCTCCAGACGCCGCCGCCGCCGCGCTGCGTGACACGTCGCTCTTGTTGTCAGGACAGCCGTGGTGGTTGCCATGACGGCGGCGGAGCAGAGACGATGCAGCTGACCCTCGGGACGGTCAGCTGCGTCGTCGGGGATCCTCGTCTTCCTCACACCTTCTCTCCACTCTGATGGTCTCGTTTGTTTTACACATTTTGATTGTGTTTTTACTTGGACAGAAAGAAAAACCGACGGCTTTCCTGAGGCTTTAACCTCTTAGAACCGGAGCTGATTGATATACTAATACTGAGAACTACGTTTTGGTAGTATTCTGCTGGTTAAAGCACAAAGCTGCTTTTCTTTGCTCATCAATCAGCTGAAACGACACTAAAGTCCCATTCCAATCAGCTTTTGATCCATTTCAAAAGCGTTTCCAGAGTGTTTTCAGACTGGAAAAAATCTGTTGATCCAGATCGAATTCACCTAATCCTGAACCTTTTATTTGACTGAAGATCTTGAACATCTGGGCAAAAAACAACCCAATTTGAGTAAATAACTGCCCAATTTGTGCCGGAAACCGCCCAATCTGGGACCCCGCCCCCTCCTACTGCCACACCTAGCTCCTCCTTTTGCTGCTTCATCGGACAACGAAGTCATTAAAAAGTCACGTATTAGCACCAATGGCAGGATTTGTGTTGTGTTGTTTATATTTCTGCATTTATTGTGCTTAGTAAGCATTTATTTGAAATATTGATCAAAATATTCATAGGAAATGAATGTGAAAGTCTTCAAATTTATGTTAGTAATAAAAGCTTTTAATGTATTCATGGGCTGTTTTCATCTTTTATGGTCATTTTAAATCAAATTGGCAATGAGCTGTTATGTTAGCATTATGCTAGCTCAGTTGGGTAACGTGGCATCTACTGAGGTTTTTAGGCTAATTTAGCGTTTAGCTTCAGTTTTAGCAACTGGTTACTTTTTTGACTAATTAGGCATCCACTAAAGTTGTTTGGGCTAATTTGAAGTTCAGCTAAGATTTAAGCAGCATGATAAATATTTTTGCAAAATTGGCATCTATTAGAGATTTTTGAGCAATTTTATTAAAACATTTTCAGAAATTTAGGTCAACTTCAGCACTCTTTCTTTAACCAAATTTCCAGTCTTTTAGCAAATTTAACATTTTGCAAATAGCTTTTGCATTT
>NC_050529.1:5219934-5230942 GCF_002922805.2 Oryzias melastigma
TGATTAGTTAGTATCGGATCACTGACAAAGTATCGCCCATCCCTACTACTATGTAGACCAGCAAACGTTGAAAAAGTGATAAAAATGTCTCTTCTTCCATAACCTCTCCTCCTGTCAGCCTGCCGTCCTCTAACTTTTTATGGACTGGACTGGATGTTTGTGTCGCCGCCCCCCCGCTGAGTCTGTAACGAGTTCCACGGGGCTAATAGCTGCTTAATGGACAGAGAAGACCAAATCACTTTATGTTTTATGGGGAATGCAGAGAGAGGGAGCCAGACACCGATGTCACTGCAGAGCGCGCTTCATTAAAAGTTACTTAAGCTGCAAAGACTGTGAAATATCCAGAGTGCGGGAACGCCGCGTTGGCGCTCAGCTGTATCTGGTTCGTGAGATCATACGCCGGATCGACGTAGCGTCAAAACTAGAGAAGTAGGATTTAACAACTGTTGTAAAATGGAGAATCATCTTTGTGTTTAAGTCTAATTTGATATCGGCACCAGAGCTTTAGCTCCAATATTGACATTCTTTGAATTATCTTCACTCTTCAATGGTTAATCCCAACATTCTTATTCCATGTCGACCGGTCTGCACTGAATGGAAAACGGCTTCAAAGTGGGTCGAGGTTCCTCCGCTCCAAACGTATCCAATGATGTCTTTATGAACACCGCTTGGAAACGTGATGGATTCTCAGCCCACATTTGAAAAATGCCAAAAAGGGGGTGGGGCTAGTGGAGGCTGACTGAACGGCGGAGGTATATACGTCCTAACTACTGTGTTGACCTTTAGTTGGCTTAATACTTAAAAAAAACCCTGTCTTGTGTAAGTTCTGTTAACATATAGTATAGTGGCAGAGTACGGAAAACGAGTTTCAGTCTTTAGCTGCCAATTTGCATGTTTTTGTGTGAATTTGCGTTTCTGTTAACACCAACCCCCTTTAGCGCCTCACTTTAATCTGTTTCTCTAATTGCACAGAAGTGATGATGAGTTTCTTGATTCTGTGCATCCCAGCAGAAAGTGATAATCACACGAGGCCTGCGGCTCCCCCGTTACCTGAAGATAATCAAGTGTTGGAGTCCACGTTTCTCAGAGTCTGAGACGAGTTGACGACGTTCCAGGCCGCTTTTTATTGGTAATTGTGTTCAGTGAAGCCAGAGCAATATTTAAATCTCAGATTCAAACAGTGAAAGAGAAACAGAAGGGATCTCTTGACTGTATATATGGACTGGACAGAGAGAGTGGGACGCCACCCACAGAAAATGGCTTACTACCAATGAAATTAAGTCAATTCAGTCGCCATTTTTTCATGACATGGGCACCGCCATGTTGGAACCAGAAATCGTCATTGTCTCTATGGCAACCACTCTCGGCAATCAGGACTGAGCTTGTTGGAAGTCCACAACCGTTCCACTTGAAAGCTGACTACACAGACTTTTTGAACGTTGGACATGGGGTCCAGCAAGCTCCGCCTTCTTTGCGATTGCAAAAAGATGTATTATTAAAAAAATGGGATTATCAAGAACATGTAAAATCAAGATATCAGAGCAGAGATTTGGATCCAAGGCTCCACTGTTTAACAGTATGGAGAACATATATCACACACGACTAATGGGACTCTAAATTAACTTCTTAACTTGGGTTGAATGTAATTAAAAAACTAAAAACAGACTTTTTCCATACTGTTTTTGCATTTTGTCCTTATTGTCTCATTTACACTCCGAAGCACAAACTACATCTTTGACCTAACACGTGTATATTCATCATCGGACGCTCATGCTCCACGAGTCTGACCTCTGACCTCGGCCTCCGTGACTGTGCACCTGCTGCATCTCTAATCAGAAACTTTCGAATCCAAGCCTCGTCTTTGTGCGTCTGTCCGACGTTGTCGTCTTCGCTGAAAAGGTGTGTGTGTGTTTTCACGTGGGAGTGAGTCACTGGGAAGTGCTTAACAGTGTCAGATCAAAGGGAGCCGACTTACGTCTGCATGCTACCTTTCTGGCTAATTAAGCCAACACACACACACCCCTACACACACACGCCCACACAATGAAAGCAGGAAGCTGTGATATGAACTCATCTCCTCGTTTTTGTGTGTTTTGCTATAATTAAAGTGAACTTTTAGCTTGTGAACAAGGCGACTGCCTTTCCTGACCCTGTTCCGCAGTATTGTATTAGTAGTACTGTAACTGATGACTTCAATGGTTTTTACGTTTTTACACGCAGCAGCGGAAATGTTCTATTTCCTGGTTGGAAAAACTCTTGAAAATAAGTAATATTTCAAAAATAATTTGCTTTTTTGTGTTATAAAGGTAGTATATGTTCATATGTAAGGATATAGTTTATTTTGAAAGGCTTAAGAAGATCATGGTTTGGCCCCTTTAAAGAAAAGTCCTGTGAGTTTGCTTGGTTAAAATGAACTTGTAAATGAGATACTGTTGCAGTATCTAATGTTCTTATCATTAAAACATGTATTTTACCATTTTATTCATGTAAAAGCCATATTAATGTTCAGATAAAGTTTTTTAGTGTCATGATTTTAAAAGAATAGTGAAATATTACTTGTGCTACTGTCTTAGGGTGTATCAGGATACTTATCATATTATAATACGTGAATCGCGATACTTATCGTACTGTGACACGGCGATACTTATTATACTGTGACTCGTATCACAATACTTATCATATTGTGGCACGTGTATAGCAATACTTATCGTATTGTGACACCTTTATTCCATTACTTATCGCATTGTGACACGTGTATCGCGATACTGATCATATTGTGACCTGTATCGCAATACTAATCGTATTGTGGGATGTGTTTTTGCGATACGTATCGGATTGTGACCTGTATCGCGATACTTATCGTATTGTGACACATTTATTCTGTTACTTATCATATTGTGGCCCGTGTATAGCAATACTTATCGTATTGTGACCTGTATCACAATACTTATTGTATTGTGACACGTTTATCGCGATAATTATCGTATTGTGACACCTTTATTCCATTACTTATCGCATTGTGACACGTGTATCGCGATACTGATCATATTGTGACCTGTATCGCAATTCTAATCGTATTGTGGGATGTGTTTTCACGATACTTATCGGATTGTGACCTGTATCGCGATACTTATCGTATTGTGACACATTTATTCTGTTACTTATCATATTGTGGCACGTGTATAGCAATACTTATCGTATTGTGACCTGTATCACAATACTTATTGTATTGTGACACGTTTATCGCGATACTTATCGTATTGTGACACATTTATTCTGTTACTTATCGCATTGTGACACGTGTATCGCGATACTGATCATAATGTGACCTGTATCACAATACTTATCGTATTGTGGGATGTGTTTCGCGATACTTATCATATTGTAACACGTTTATGTATTAGCAAGTCTGGCAATACAATAAGTATTGCGATACACGTGTCACAGTATGATAAGTATCGCAATACTTATTACAATGATGTCAGGCGCCATCTTATCCCTTCAGAATCGAACTGTAGCATTCCTTCTTCTAATGAATGGTAGATTCTTACTCTTTTTTTGTATTAAATGATGCACCTGAGATTGTGTAAACCATGTCAACAGTCCTGTTGTGTAGGTCACCCCAGATTGTATAGTTCTTGTACGGATCTGTTCTCTGTTTACTGGTTAATAGGATGAATTCCTGTTCAGATCAGAACTCCTTTGGGACCCAATCATCTACTGGTTGACTCTTGTTCTTCTTGTTGATGAATCTTACTGCATCCTTGGGCTGGTTCGGCAGCGTCTTATCTCATCCCATATTCCCTTGAGTCTGTCTTCATTTTTTTTTTTACTCATCAACAAATCCCAGCAGGAATCTTTTGATCTGTGATCGTTTAGCCGTAAGTATTCATTGAGGTCGAGGGCGATGAGGTCTGACAGATGAGGTAATGACAGCAGACTCCAACACTCAAACCAACCTGCTGTTTTAACCTCAGACCTGCCACAGCTGCTTTCCCACCACTCCACTGCGAGGATTGTTTCCATGGCGATCCCTCTGCCTCCTTCCGTCATGACTAAGCATCACAGAGGCGCGTGTGCATACATGCATGTGCTTCCAAGACGCATCACATCCTTCCTGTGAATCCAAATCTTGCCACTGCAGCCCGAACCGTCCATCACCCCCCTTTGTATGTATATATGCGTACATTTTTCCTTTAGGATCAAACACCTTGTGCAGGACTTTCCCCTGCATTAGCATGCAGAGGAACATGCTGTACATGTGCTCATATTTGGAGACCAGGCCAATTAACAAAGCCAGTGTTGTGCAACCACGTCGGTAATTGCTAAGAGTATAGGTCTACATGACTTAATGAACTGTGGGAACAGAGGCATCAACCAGGAAGCTACAAATGTACTGTGCTTTCAAAATAAAAGCTTTATTTAGCCAATTACGACTGATTGTAATGAAACTTTTTACATTACCGTGTTCTTTTTTCTTTCGTAGAACTACTTCGTCGTTCTCTTCCATCGGCAGAAACGCCTTAAAGAAACGTGGCTATAAGCTCAACGTGCTGCAGTTTGAAGAGCTCGAACCACTGCAGTGTTGTTGTGTTATGTAATAGCTGAATTTAACAAGCAAATTCAGCAGCTGACTGTTGGAGTCTTTTTGTGGGCAGCAGAGGGAGAAAGGTGAAGCTCTTAAAAACAAAGGGGGGAAAGAGGAGCAACTTAATGCAATTATGTCAATAAATGTAATCAGAATTTTTGAAACAGGGTTTCTGATTTAAATTGGATAAACACCAGAAATATAGAGGTAAAGTGGAGTTTTCAGCATGTTTTCTTTTTTATTTAGTGGCTGTTTTTAGAGAAAGCTGTTCTCTCTAAAAGTTATTGCATTTAACAAATAATGCATGTGGTCCCTAAGCTCACTTCCTGTTTATATCCAGCTAAAGCCTCATGGGGTTTTGGACAACTTTAATCAAATGATCTGATTGGTAAAACTGTTAGGTTTAACTGTTTAACTGCTGGTCTGCAACTTTTTATGCTAAATGAGCCATTTGATCTGGTTTCTTACCAATATTTTGAATTTATCTTTTAAATATTTTTACAAAATTTGACTATGGCCGTGTCCTATTTCTCTCTCTTTATTTATATATGTATATATATATATATATATTTAGACCATTTACTGGGTGGTAGACATAATTGTAAACCATAAACTGTCCAGGGATAATAGGAACCCCTATCAAGAAAGAAATGTACCTGATAACAGTCAGAAGAATTACTGACTATGTCTGTAAACATACACTTCCCAATGCTAAGTATCTATTTGGAAGAAGTATAAAAAATAAAGTGCATCTGAAAACAGTCAGAACAATATATGAGGATTTTTTTCATGTACCGATAAACTCAAATTATGCAAATATTGTCTGAAACCGATACTAGCAAAGATATATCGCCCATTACCGATGTCTAAGACTAAACTCTATCCTCTAATATCTTAAGATTATATATATATATATATATATATATATATATATATAAACGCCCTCTTCAGGTTTGGAACGGAAAGGATTTGACCAAGATGGACCAGCACGACCACGACTTGTGACAAACGCTGGTTCTTCCTCACTTAACTGAGGCTCTGGAATTGGTCGCCTATCTTCAAACTTCAATCATTCGATCCACCAAACGCCAAACACTAAATGGTGGCAGAACAAGCAGTTTAGCAGAGAAAACTTGGCTCATGAGCACGGCCCACAGAGTCGACTCTGACAAATGCGCCAGCTCCTCCAGCCTTCAATCACTGAAGGTCTTCTTACGGCTGTCCTGAGAGAGGCATCGGCGGAAAGGTTTGAGTCCATGAAATGATTAGATCGAGTTAAAGTTATTGCCTCTTTTGTTAAAGGCGACCGCCTTATTACACCTCACTTTTGTCTCATTGCCCACTTTGCTGTGTAATTCAGACAGATAGGTGGGCAGACAGGTGAATATTCATGCTATGATGACATTAGCGTCTCCCGGCCTCAGGCAGAGTGTGCGGTTTGGACTGAATGCTTCTCCTTTCTGCTGAACAGCTCAGCTCCTTAATTAGGCTTTGTTTATTTTGCCAGGCTTTGGCGTTTTCTGCTTTTGCACAAACTGGTTTTAGTCTGGACTCATTTAGCAGCAAAAAAAAAAAGGCGTCTCATGACAGTTCCGGCCGAACCAGCCACCAAGTTTTTCCTCCTTTTCCAAACTGTGTCACCAAGAAAGCCGGCTGAAGCCCTAATTAAACAGAGGAGCAGATTGTTTCTGGATCCAACTCATCATGACAGCAGAGCTGTAAAGCAAGGCGGGTTTTTCTACTCTAAATGTTTGCAGGTGGTTTAGTATCTGAAGTGATTATTGAAACACCGAAAGCTCTATGCAGCTTAAATCACCATGAGCTGTCGTAAGACACTATAATAGGGGGGGGGGGGAGGAACAGCAGGAATTTGAATTAAATCAGTTCTGGGGAAAAGGAGGGAGTTGATATTGAAGACCAAAATGAAGATGGAAATGATGGATGGATGGAGGGATGGAGGGATGGATGGATGGATGGAGGAATGGATGGATTCTCAAATAGAGGCATAAATGGATGGGTTGATAAACAGATAGATGGATGGATTGATGGATGGATGCACAAATGGATGGATGGATGGATGGATAAAAAGATGGATGGATGAATGGATTCAAGGATAGATGGATGGATGGACGGATAAAAAGATGGATGGATAAACTGATTCATGGATGGATGGATAAATACGTAAAAGGATGGATGGATGGAGGGATAAAAAGATAGATGGATGGATGGATGGATGTGTAAAAAGATGGATGGATGGATGAATGGATGGATAAAAAGATGGATGGATGGATGTGTAAAAAGATGGATGGATGGATGAATGGATTCAAGGATAGATGGATGGATGGATGGAATGATGGATGGATGGACGGATAACAAGATGGATGGATAAACTGATTCATGGATGGATGGATGGAAAAACGGATGAATGGATAAAAAGATGGATGGATGAATGGATTCATGGATGGATTGATGGATACGTAAAAGGATGGATGGATGCACAAATGAATGGATGGATAAAAAGACAGATGGATGAATAGATTCATGGATGGATGGATTACAGACTGATGGATACTTTGTTCTTCAATAAAATTTGAAGAGTTGTCTTCAATTAGTTCATCATTTATTCACTAAAAAACAAATAGTTTACAACTATTTAATGTAATTATTTATAGACAGTAAATTTACTAGAAATTACATCATTTAATCATTAAAAACAAGAATCTTCTACTAAATAATTTACATCTACAAAATCTACGTCAGTCATCACAAATTAGAATTTACAATTAAAGGGTGTTAAAACGAGGAAGTAAAGGAGAAAGTTGGAAGGGCTTGGAGTAAAAGCAGATGGACGGAGGAAAGAGAGGATTATGGGATGTAGGAGCCGTCAGAAGGGAAGAATAAAACGTCTCTAAAGGTTCTGAGAAAAGTCGAATTCCAAAAGCACAAAAGAGGAGAATGAATGTGGAGGGATGAATGAAAGGGACTGAAGGAGAAATGAAGGACAGTCAACCGCTGAGTGAAAAAGGATTAACAAAAGACGGACACACGGGGCACCGCCACCCCTCCACCCCCGGGTTTTTGGGTGGAACCGCCATCAGGTTATTTTTGGTTCAGCTGGCAGCCTCTTCCTCACAGATGCCACAGGCCTTTTGGGGCTAAATTTAGTCTCACACAACAAAGAGTGCATCCTCAGTACTTCCAAAACCAGTTTCTCTGAAGGGAGGAGCTCCACGGAGCCTCAGAAGATCTGGTTCGGTGTTCGGGTTGTTGGTCCTGATGGGCTGAAGGCAGCTGGAACACATCTACTCCTGTCCACCTTCAATTAAGGTGTTTGTGGGTTTCAGTCTCAGTTATTGGGAGAGTTTGCTGTTAATTTAGTTCCTAGTTTCACTATGACTCTTTGGAGACGATCAATTATCTATAATAAGCATGTATGCCGTGAAGTCATTTGGAGGCGTGGCTTCTTGACTGACAGTTGATTTGACATCTTAAACCTGGAGTTACGTTCACACTGTGATCGATAACGCAACAACTCAACAACTCGAGCAACAACTGTCAGTGAAAAGTCAAATGTTGGGCTTCCGCGTATAAAACTCTTAGGTACATGTGTAGCTATGCAAGTTTTTACAATAGTTTTTGGGTTCTATTAGTTTTTGGCCCTTGAATCCGTGTTGAAAGCTAAACCAGTTTAACTTTAACCAATCAGGGACCCAGATGTGGTAGTGATGATTGAGCCAACCTGCTCAACCCTCTGAGCTGCTGTCAGACAAACGCAATCTGAGGCCTTGCGGTGCGATTTGGGCGTCAGGTGTGTCAACCAGTCAAGGACTCCACTCGTGGCACCGGAGGTGTCCAGTGACTCAATCAAAGGGTAGAAAGGCTGATTCAATATGGCCCTTCAATGCGAGAACTTTTGTCCTGAACTTCCATCCATTTTCTGAACCTCCTGGAGCTGCGGGGTCGCCAGAGACTGTCCTGGTTACAGTTGGGCGACGGTGGGATACACCTTGGACCACCTTTTACCTGCTTTGCTAGCTTGCCGCCCAGTTGAAAGAGTGGCAAGCTCCACTGCCCAGGAGCCAGCAGGGCTAGGAGGATCACCAACCTGGTTTCCGGTCTCTCGCTATGCTGGCCCACCGGCGGTCAGGTTCCTGGCAGACGGAGAGCCAGACCAGGTACTATCATACCAGGTGCATTCGCGATCGCTCTAGCTCCGTGGGCTTACAATGTTTTCTTATTTTCACCAGACAATACCAGAATCTAGTTTTATTTTTATTTTTATCCTCTTGGGTTAATGTTTAAACTAGACCACAGACAGAAGTAACATTTAAACCATCCATGACCCAGGCGCAGCACACCGGGAGAGACTGAATGATCTGGTGAACCCAAACACAGCGACGTGTTTGTCGGCGTCTCTGTAGAGCTCTCCAAAACATCTAAACCCGAGCTACTCGCTCAAATGTTTTCCATGATGTGGCAACAAATAAAGTCCAGAAAAACGTTGGCGGTCGCTCTGCGGCCAGAGTGTCGAGGCGTCGAGCAGTAAATTTGACAAGCATCAAGAGAAAAGCAGTAGATGCTAATTGTGAAAGACAAAGAGATTCACAAGATTTGATCCACTTTGAGATTTCGCACCAACTGTAGTTGGCGGACATCTGCTAGAATGCCCAGTGTGTCTTCACCGTTCCAGCACCCATCAGGTTCTGTCCGATCTGCCGGGTCATTCTTCAAGAATATAATCAAAAGGGGGAATTGCAAAAGTAATACATGATCTTAATCTAGTTTGATCACAGATGTTCAAGTGAATTTTCTCTTCTGAAAGGGGGAGAGTTAAGTACACCCCTGGAACACCATTGCAGGTAACTGCAGTTCAGAAAAATGAATCTCCATTATCCGTGCTGACTCTTTCTCAGCAGGTGGTAGATTGTGTCACCTGAAGGAAGCAGCAGGTGGGAGGCTCAGCTATAAATGGTACCAAAGGGAGCGGGTTCAGCTCACGTCTTTCGTCACTGTGTCCCTCAGAAGTAGCTCGATTGATTCCAAAACCGCCGTTGGCTTTTAGACAGAAACTCCGGTGAACTTTCAGCAGGTTCTTATGAATTATTTAATTCCCCTCTTACCTGTTCCTTCTGTTAAGGTGGAACAGCCAAACCCAACGTTTCTGTTTTTACCCTTTAATACTCAGCTGTCGACGGTAGGGGTGTGTAGTGGCTCCCGATTTATTCCAAGACTGTATCACTGTTTTATAAGGCTTAGAAAAAAATGTTTAATTTTAATAAAATGTTATTAATGTTAATGTTATTTAAAGCTCACGACATTAAGCACTGCAACTGTATTTGATGTACAAGATGCATTTACCCACAAATTTATCATGGTTTCTATTTGGTCGCTCACTGGTGATGGTAAAATAACAATCGCTCTTCGAACAACTTTCACTCTTCAACAAATAACATCATTCCAAATATTTTGATGGAATATTTTCATTGTTAAAAGTGTTCATATCGGCACAAAGCTGCTTTTCTACCCTTCAGAATACGTGGGAATTTATTTTAATTCCTTAAACGGTTGAAAAATTACAGTACTTCACGAAGATTAACACTGGAGCTAAAGCAAAACCATCAAAGAGAGCTAAAACATTTATAATTGCAATATTCTGATTCATTCTAAGCATTTAAGATCATTCATCTTAGGAGCTATGCTAATGTCGGATTGTTAGCCAGTTAGCTTCACCTTGTAGCAGCATGGAAGCTAACAGGACGACTGTTTTTTTTTTTTGTTTTTGTTTTTTGGGCCTTATAATATGGTGTGCGAAATAGACCCCGTCTTATAATACGGCGTAGCCTATTGTGTGGAAAATACGGCACATTATTTCAAGCCCCTTAGGGGAGGAAGAGGAGTCCCCAAACATCTGAAACACGAGCAGGAGTTGGCTAACAGCCACGCTAAGCTAGCAGATGCAAAAAAAAGGAAAAACGAAGCTTCACTTGTATTAATTGGATGAAAATATAACAAAATATGTGTTGAAAGAAGAAAAACTCAAATGTAAGACTTGATATTTTTTATCCCATCAAAGAGACCAGCAAGCTAACCAAACTATGTCCTAATAAAAACAGGAAGTGACACGAATATCCATTTAAACTGGTTGATCTCTGCTGAGCTGTTTCAGGTGAACGTTTTAGGATGTAAAGTTTGGTAAAAGGTCTTAAAATGTCCTTTAAAAGAAACTGTTGTAAAACTGTAACATTTTTCTTTGTATTGTAAAGAACATTGAGACAAGAATTATACGATTAGAAAGTTTTATTTCCTTTCGTGGGGGTGGGGGATGTTGTTGAGGAGTTATGATTGAAAAAATAGTAATTTAAAAAGTTTTTTATTTATCGAATTAAAAAAAAATAACAATTACAATTCTGCATATCCATT
>NC_050529.1:5231152-5237995 GCF_002922805.2 Oryzias melastigma
TCCCTCCGAGCCGGTGGACTCTGTCGAAGGTGATCTTCTGAACCTCCTCCTTCGGGATCTTCAGCTTATTTATCGAATTTAAAAAAAATAACAATTACAATTCTGCATATCCATTAATCCATCTTCTAAACTCACTAAATCCTGCGGTTTAGTGAGTTGGGTTGCTGGAGCCTATCCTTGGTTCACCCTGGAGAGGTTCCCAGCCTGTTGCAATGGTAATCCCGAATATATGTATTTATTTAAAGTATTATCAGGCGTTATAAGCAACAAGCAAATTAAATTAGAGTCCAGGTTTGTCTAGTTTTGTGGTTTTTGTGCTAAATGTGCATAAAACTAAACCATGAAGTAAAGGCAGGGGTTCTGGTTCATCAACAAGCTCCATGAGATCATGTTAGAGGTTGTTTCAGTTTGGGCAGTTTTAGACTTTGGTGTTCAAGAGAAGAAAATTGAAAAATTGGAAGTAATTCTCATTTAATGCTTTTATTTGTCCACCTTGTGTCATAAAAACATCCGGTTTGCTCAAGTCTCCATTGGCCACATAAAGATGGAGATGTCCGTTCACGAGAAAACGGTGAAGCTAGTGCTAGTTGTTGCGTAACTCCCACAAAGTGCAGATTTTATCTAAAAAGAAGAAAGAGATTGGGGGGAAAATGACTTTAAAACACCTTAGTCCTTTAGGGAATCTCAGAAGTGTCAGTTTTGGCCCTCAGTGCATCATACAGCAGAACAAGGAGTTTTTCAAGCTCGTCATGTCGGAGGAACACCCTCCAGACGTCCAGCATTCCCATCATGCTGAGCAGTTGTTCTTGCTAAAGTTCTTTAATTTAGAAACTTTCAGTCTGCTGTACCTCCTCCTCCTCCTCGCGCTCCTGCCTCTTTCCTCGTGTCGTCCTGTAATCTCTGATCCTCCTTTGAGTCATTTAAATCCCCTTCGTTTCAGAGTGCTCTCATTACAGAAGGAAATCCATTTCACCTCTGCTGTGATGGGGGTTAGCGCGGCCGAATTAGCCTCTGCTAAGCTCCAGATTGGTTCACGTTTAGTCTTAATTGATTTGATAATAGATTATTCGCTCTGTTATGCCGACTGTGTTATCAAAGTCAAACGCGGGACTCTCATGAAAGTGACGCTAACATGTAAAACATGAATCATTAACTGACCGATAACTTCGGGTCGGCGTGCTTTAGTGGATTTTATTTAGATTAAATTTGAGCTCGTTGGTTCCTCTTGTTGATTGGATTCACCATCACTGAGGATGAACGATGGCATTAAAATCAGAAAGACTGGAGAAAACGGAAGATTTAGGCAGGAAACTACAGGAGTAACCATTCATTTTAAAGGGTAACCAAACTGGGCTGACTCCACCCACAGGTGAAATGTGAAAATTCAGTCAGGGGTGGGGCTTGGACTGAAGCTGCAGATCTCGATGTGGAACCTCTGAAACTGTAGTAGGATAGTTTTCATAATCATAATCATAATCTCTATGGTGGTTTCCTCTCGCCTCATAGTCATGACTGGATCACCTCAGTGTTAGGATGTCGGGGTTCTTCCAACGATACAAGATTCTGTGTGATGAATGATCTGGTGAATAAAAAGAGTGAGAGTTTCCGCTGACTTCTTATCGCAATTCAAACAGGAAGTACCAGCTGACTCAAGGACGCCTTCTATAAAGAAACAGTCATTCTATTTGTCAGAATAACTATTTTTCCTTTAAGACTTTTTTCTTTAATCAAATTTTTTCCATATTTTGTCTGTTGTTCAAGTTATAAACTGACCAATCAGATTAAAGTAGGTGGAGCCTGCTGGCCTCAACGTCCAATGTTCAAAACCTTTGATAGATTTCATGCAGGACGTTTTGAAGTGTTAGGGGTGTGGCCTTCCAACAAGCTCACTCCTGATTGACGAGTGGTTGCCATAGAAATGTCGACTTATTTTGTTTGAGCCGAAACTAAGCCATTTTTGTAAGGTGATGTCACACTAACTTGATCTACGTCTTAGAGACAGTCAATGGTGTTTGTGTGAGGCACCTGTCCAGGGTCATGACCCCACCAGAACAACGAGCAACAGGTGATGGACAGATAGATCTTAAAGACGACAGAGAAAGATGCTGTTTGATTATTAAGATGTTTGGAAAACCAACAATGTCTTCTGTTGATTTGATGAATGTCACTCAGACTTCAGTTTTGGCTAAAGTACATACTGTGGCCTGTGGGAGGGGCTTATGACACACCGGCCCTCTGGGAAAATAATGATTCTGATGATCAGGGAAGCTGCTATTGAGTTTTCAGTAAAAGTTTGAAAGTTTAACAAATTAATACATAAATGTATGAATATTTTTTGGAAAGAAAATTAAATTTTTTTTTTTTCTAATTTCTCCCAAAAAACATTTTCTAAACGAGTTTTAATATTGTAGACTATAATGCAGCATAACGAAACCCATTCATAAAATAGAAAACTGTTATTATCCACCAATTGTTCTATAAAAGTGAACATATTTAAGCTGTAAAGGAAAGTCAAATGTATGAAAAAACTGTGAAAGTAAAAACAAATCATAATAAAACATGATGATAATTTCATACTAATTTAATAAAAATAAAAAAACATCACATGAGCATGGATAAATGGTTCTTGTTTGTACTTCCTGCTCCTCTTTTAAAATGACCTCATCCACTTCCTGCTGGAATCAGCCGTTTCCTTCCTTTCTGTTTTTCCATTGAGTGACAGCGTTCACGGCTCCAAACGTTAGAGCGACGTGACGCCCCGTCGCCGACAGCAACCCGGCCGATCGGTGACAGCCGTCCCCCTCAGCGCCTCCGAGTGTTAACAACCACCAGGAAGAAAACACGTTGTGTTGGAATTGGCCTGCTTCCCTTCATCAGCTGATAAAATAAATCTCAAAGCGTAGCGAGAATGAGAAAGATCCTTGTGATGCGTGGAAGTGGGGTCATGAAAGAGTATCCCATCTACCCCACAGGATAGAGGCAAAAACTGGAGCGGAGAATGTGGAAGGTGCCGCGAGTCAAAGACGATGATGTTCAGGTTGAGATGAGAGTTCTGAGGGAGGAAGATAAGAGGGGCAGACATCTACAGAGGGTAAAAATAGCACAGGTGGAACATCAGGAAGAAGGCGGTAGACTTCCAGGCTGGAAAATAAAGGGAAAAGTCAGGAACCACATCGGACTTTAACAGAGAAAGTCATTATGTTAAAATCTCTAATCTCATCTGCATCCAAGCAGCCCATCAGTGCAGAGATAATCTCATCTATAAAATGTAATCTCACTCAGATATCGGCGTGAACCTCACCTGCAGGCATTTCCCTCGTTATATTCCTGAACAGCTAATGACTCTCTGAGCGGTTTTTATTTCATAAATCTCTGTTTCAGTTTCCTGTCCGTTAAGGACATTCTTCATTAGATGAAATAAATGAGCTTAAAGCTATTAGTTGCCAGATAAAGACCAGCTTCCCTCGTCGTTTCTGACACTTTTGGTATTTTTCAAGCTAAGGCCACGGCCGATTTAAAGCTGGAGGGTGAGGAATGCTGGGAAACGGGCGGAAAATGATCAGAATAAGTGGAAGTTGGAGAAAATTGGAGCACTATCATCATTACTCTTGAATATTTCACGAATGTGCTTCTCTTAAATCTGCTTCCATTTAGTTCAAAAGAGGCTAATGACATCAGTATGAACCAATACTTCAAGCACTGTTGCCTCACACTGAGAAAGAAGGCTGGTTCCAATCCCAGCTGGGTTCTTCCTGGGCTTTTTGGTTTCTTCCCACAGTCCAAAAACAAGCTTTGTTGGCTAATTGGTGCTTTTATGGCCAAAATCCAAATTCTCCCCACCCTACATACACCCCTCCAAACGGAGAGCTATAAAAACTCTTAAAATATGGACGTTCCAATCCCAAACCCTTGGAAAATACATAACATCGGTTTTATAACTTCTATGGAAATTGTAACATTTCTCCGGAACACCCTATGGGATACTCGGTCACAAGTTCCTACAGCTACCCCTTAAAAAAACAAGTTTGGACACCACTACCGCTTCTAATGCCCCTACCATTGGAGTGGTAGGGAGAAACCATTGGGGTAGGGGAAGAATTCAGATCCAGCCTGTACTCTGTGAGTGGTCCTTTGTCCCTGTGTGGTCCTACAATGGACTGTAAACTGTCCAGGGTCAGGGTTTACCCCTCAGCAGCTGGGTAGGCTCCAGGAACCACCAACAGGAGCCTGCATGGGAATAAAGTGGATTTAGAAGACTAGAGCCAATGAAATTCCATTCCATTTTATTTATATAGCCCAATACCACAAAACAATGACCTCATTGGGGTTCACTGGTAATAGTACAGCAGCAGAAGGTTGATCATAAAATATAAACAATAGCTGATTGCTAAACTAAACAGACTAAATAAAACTGGTTATCCCTGTCCTTAGACCCTCCTTCAAGGTAAGGAAAAACTCCTAAAATACCAGATTCCAGGAAAAAAAGAAGAAACCTTTGAGATCCCCACATGAAGAGATCCTCTCCCAGGATGAACAGGAGATTTACCAGAAATATTGAAAAAATAATAGCTTATCTAACTCTACAAATACAAGTATTTGAATAGAGTTCCGGCACGTAGGACTGGGGCAGGTGGGGGCACAGTCCACAGTCAAGACGAGCCGGAGGCATGGTCCACGGCCAAGACGAGCCAGAGGCATGGTCCACGGCCAAGACAAGCAAGAGGCGTGGTCCACGGCCAAGAACAGGAGCACAGACGATCCACCTGGAATCTGAAATCTCTCATGCTCCCCTGGTGGGGAGTGGAAAAGAGGAACAACATGTGAATCACACTGCACCAAACAGAAACCATCATGTTAAAGGGTTGGCTCTGGAGCAATTTGAATAACTGTCACTGTTTAACTGTTTGCGCAGTTAATGGAATTTTAAAGCTGCTTTTCTGCACCCGAAATTTTTTTTTTTTCATTTCGCCGCCAACAGTTCCAGGATTTAAGGGTTCACTGCCCTGAACACCCCCCTATTTAGAAAATGTAATACTTTGGAACGGTTTTCTAGCTCCCAGTGTATACAGGAAATCACAAATAAGGACCAGACTTAACCCAAATCAAGGTTCCTCCATGTCTGTGCCTATCATTTGGTCTATATTTGTGATTTAGTTCAGTGGTACTCACTTTTAAATTTTAATGGAATGTCCTGTACCGGAATAGGTTTTTTTTTAGCCTCCAATTCCCCTTAATGTCTTCATCCTCTGTAGAATATCTTAAAGCTTTATTTGAACACTAAATTTTACATAAGACCATTTTAAATGTTATCTAGGTTTTCTCTTAACCCTCAAGCCACAAAATCAGACGTCTGACTTTTAGGGCTCGAAGGATAAATACAAAACTATAAACAATGACTGAATCCAACATTTTAGCAACTTTATTAGCAGCATCATTGTGACAATAGTCCACCAGTTGATGAATATTCTGCATTATTATGGTCTGTAAGAACAACTGTTGTGGTTTCTGAGGATCAACAAAAGTAAGACGCTCACAATAATTAACAAAATGTCATGTTGTCAACATTTTAAATCGATACAAGTATCGTGAAATAAAATATCATGATGTATCATCAAATTGATTTTTCTCTACAAAGTGTTTGAGGGTTACTTGGGGTTTGGGGACCACTGGTTTAGTTGGTTTACAATGAAAATGATACAGATCTGTTTTTGGCCAAAAAACTCCATGGATGTGTTGTTATATCTTAAAAGTTCGAAGAGTTCAATAGTTTTGTACGTCGAGTCCAAAAAATCTTGTGCGTGAAAACATAGACGCTTTATTTGAACACGTGTTGCAGAGGCCGGTGGGAACGTAGCTTCATGAATTCAGCGAATTTCTTCCTTTTTACTGCATCCAAACGTAAACTTGGAAAACTGCTTTTCTAAACACGACCACGCTCTTTAGTGATCAATACCTGAAGTGCTTTTGATTAGCAGGAACTGATGAGCGGAGCACTTGTCCTGCCCTCGTCTGTCCTCCATCAGGCTGGACCTCAGCTAATTGCTCTAAACGTTGGTCAAGTATCTTTCAGTGAAGCTGTCGTCATCGGCTCGATCCCCTTTGTCATCTTCACTTGGAAATTGTTTCATTCCTGTGAAAATCAAAGGAGGCATCAATTGGAGACAGCTGCCTAGTGGAGTCGAGTCGACCTTTTTGTTTGGTAAACAAATGACTGGACTTCTGAAGGTCTTTAGGTTGCTTTTTCTTTTAAAAGCAACAATTATACTCGAAAGCAAGACGGGAACGGCTCTTACCGTCCGTCTCCAGAGCCCTCGATGACGCCGTCGACTGCAGGCGATAATTTGTCTGTCAGCCGTTGATAAAAGGGACTTGACAGCGATATTTTATGTATTCTTAATGCAAACCTGCCGCTTTGAAACAGGCAGTGTTCCTCCCGGATGAATAGATCTGTGATCAGCGACCGTGGGGAGGCGTCTACCCCGCTTCTGCCGGCGCAGATAACACTGACAGCAGGTCATTCAGCGGATCTCTGAGGCTCCACACAAACGCTTCGGATTCTGGACCTGCAACTCTGCCAGTGACTCGACACGGCCCAGACATACAGCAGCAGTTTCCGTGTGTGCGAGTCAAAACTGACATGCGAAATAGTCAATTATTGTAATGATGAGAGTTGAAATTGTTCAACCAGATTGGAGTACTGGAGGATTTAATGCCGACGGTTTAAAGGGGAAAGTTCAGGTATTGATCGAATTAAGAAGCTGCTGTCACAGGAGGAAAGTCGTATCAATGTGATCGTCACATTTTATTCTGAATAAAACATTCATGTGAAAAGAAACAAGATTT
>NC_050529.1:5238086-5252771 GCF_002922805.2 Oryzias melastigma
CAGGATCAGCTCCTAACACACTCCTATGAAAATTTCCAATCACCTCAAGACAAAAATGACATTTTCTCTTGTTATAGCTTAAGTCTTCGGCGACTTTTGCTTAAAATCTATGAATTCTGAGTAAAGAGTTGAGAAAATAAGGCCATGTGACGTCAGATGGGGGGTAAAAACCTGGTTTATTCTACTTCTTGGTGCACCTCAGCCAAAAATTTATAAACTTTACTCATATAAATGACATCAATGCTAATGTAATACTTTTCTTCAACCAGTGAGCCACTATGGTTGGGTCAAAGAGCCACATGTGGCTCCGGAGCCTCAGGTTGCAGTAAGATTTACAGTATGTCAACACATTTTTAATAACTCAAAAGGAACATTTATTGTCTAAAAAGATGAGTCGCAGATAGTTTTTAAGTCTCTGCAGTCGAAAACAAAAAAAAAAACACCCAAAACAAGATGCTCCACTCTGTTTTTTTTAGTTTACTCAAGCAACAGACTCTATAAATATCTCCATGCTCCATCAGCATTTTGCTGCATCCCTGAACCAATTACAGCCTCGTTGAAATGCAGATCTATATCGCCGCTGCGATAATGGCAGCAATTTCCAGCCCTGCCTGAAGCATCTGCAGGATTCTGCCCGCAGCGAGCCCGAATACGTCAGACGAGTCTGCTGTCATCCAGACGCAGGTCCTCTCACTCATCCCAACGGACTCCCAATTAGAGCCCCAATCCGGTTCTACACGATGGCGATAAAGAGGTTACAGGACGGACATTTGTTCACTCATTTGTTCGATGAATTAATTCCAGATGGGAAATGTAATTGTTGCTACAGTTTGATGGTCAGTAAAACTCGCTGCAGTCATTATGAACTGGAGATAAGAGGGATCCTCAGCAGCTACAGGTGGGAGAACCCTCTGACTGCTGCTGTTACTTCTGTGTATCATCTCGGATGTGCAGGAAATCATGTTTCTTCTGCTGTTTACCTGGTTACTACAGAAGTGTAAAAAAAAGGGTTCAGTAGAAGAATGTAGTGTAGAGTTAACTGATTTGCGGTGGAGTGGGAAGCACAAAGAAATGGATCTTGAGGTTTAGAAATGTGTTAAAGGTTTCATCAGCTTCACAGCAGTTTATCAGAAGGCCTGCTGTTCACCTCTGCAGTCCTGAAGGAGGGTCTGGGCAAAATAAGACTTCCTCATGTTGGGATATGATGGTTGATATGGAAGGTGTTATAATAAACCACCTGAAGAGCGAAGAAGTCTAGAAAAATCACAAACTGTAAACCTTGGTCACAAATGTACTGTAGGTTTGTCCATGGATGCTCCAATTTAAAGGGTAACTAAACCCTGAATTAACTATTTTTTTGTCTTTTGACCTCTATAGATGCGGCTTTAAAAGTGCTGTCTATTGATCATTGATCAAAAATTTAAATAAACTTGTTTAATTCCTGAAATTATGGTTTAAAACTCCCAATGTGCTGCCCTCTACAGGTTGAAACAAGGTATTACAGTTGAATTTTGTGATTGGTTAACTGGTCCAAAAGGTTTCACATCGTCATGCTCTGCAGTTCCAGTGTAAAAGCCCCGCCCACAATTGAAGCTCACCACACAACAGTGTGAGCTCTTCCTACGTCGATGAGAGTGGCGTAACTAACGCCATGACGCTGAAAATGGCGTAGATCCCTCTGCGGTGCAGAAGCTGAGAGTGGCGGAGGTGGCCCCGCTTATAACTACAGATTTTTAAGGTTTTAGAAAATGTTCCATCTTTAGTTTTTTGTATATTTTACATTATTCCTCCTGTTGATCCCCAAATATTTTGTGATAAATGAATGTCTCCATTTGGGAGAAAAAAAATAATCTTGTCTTAAATTGGGACTCAAAGGAAACTTATAATGCTGCAATAGCGTATAGCGTTTGGTTGATAAAATCGATCTAAGCTTAACAGATCAATATCAACTCAGAAAAGTAAAGATTAATAACTCATAATGCTAAAGTCAGCTAGCTTGATGCTAACGTATAATGTTATTCCCCATAGGACGGCTAATGCTAACGCTCAGTCGAGCTAAACATACATGAACATCTTTATAAACTCACCGAAGGAATCTTTCAAATTCTTTTGAAGAAAACGATTTTTGAATTAACCGTTTGTGGTGTAAAACCCTTCTGGATTAAAGTGTAATGCTATAGCGCGATCGCCACCTAGTGGCCAAACTGAAACGCCCTCAAGGAAAGCTTCTCTTTATTCTATTAACTGTCTCATTATTATTTCACGATTAAACTATACAGTATGTGAACTGTTTCTATAAATATACTAGTGCTAGTAGAAAATACTAATACTATCAGACTATACTTAACACAAAACATCTACATCTAGATGTGCATAAAACATGAATAACACCTTCCAGGTGGGTTCTGTGACCCAGAAAGAGTCCTTCACAGAATAATATCCAACACTCAGTGGCTTCAGGTGCACTTTCCTCCCACCCGTCCTTTAATTTACCTCCTGGGGTGTCGACAGCGCCGCCAGAGCAGCTGGAGGCGAGCATCTGTGCAGACTGCCGTTTGCCCCTCCAGTATCAGTGTTCGACCAGTGTGACCGACCATATTCTGATGCCAAACGGCCTCCATTCCCCGACTGCATGCTCAGTACCCACTGAAGCACCAATCAGAGATGAACCTGTTTTTACGACGGTAATTGTGTTTTATTCTCCGTCAGACTCTGAAACGCGCCGGTGTCTGTCTTCCTCGTAAAGTGAATCCCACGCCGAGCTGGAGGATGTAAAACATTCGGAGTCCGTCTTCACTCAGAATAAACAGTTATTATACGGAGCAGTAAGTCACGCTGATGAGGACTTAAACAGAGACGCCAACGAGCAAACAAGACGACGGATTACAAGCATTAAGACGAGCAGCGAGACCAATGATGGCCGGTGACGCTCTGTTTGCCGTGTTCTTGTGTCCAATCATTAATCCCTCAATCGTACACAGTGAAGTACTGCAATAAACACTGAAGTACTTCAGGGTTCTACGTCTTCACCCTTTGTTTAATGGGGTTGACACTACGACCAGCCAACACCAGCTTATTTTTTTTGGTGAAATTGGTCTTTTTCTGTCTTTCAGGTGTCCAGATGAATCCTATGACACAGCTGTACTACAAGAAGGTAAGGGACTAACTTAGTCACATGACCCACCTGTAAGGACAGTTGGGACTGAGCCCTAAAACCAGGGTTACTCTGAACCACTTCAGGACAAACCAGCTGAAAGGTTTTGGTTTTTAACTCATGTATTTGTTCTTTGGTCTCGCAGGCGACGTATTCGCCGTACCGCGACCGCATCCCGCTGCAGATCGTCCGGGCGGAGGTGGAGCTCTCCGCGGAGGAGCGGGCCTACCTCACTGCAGTAGAAAAAGGTAAACAGACAACACGACCATCTGTCCTCTCAACTCCAGCGGTTCCCTTCACGCTGCTCCTCCAGACTCCTAAATGAGGCTGATAGCTCAGCAGCTGGCCGCTCAGACGGACGCTGGTGCATCTCAGCACAGCCAATCACCTGAACACCCTTTAGCAGGAAGTTATCTTCACCTTAGCAAGCTATCGTGAGTCGAGGCCCGGGGGCCGGATCCGGCCCTCTGGGTGATTCTATCCGGCCCTCCAGATCATTTTATTTTATTGTTAAATGCCCGATGTTACTTGTCTAATTTTGAAAAAATATATTTTTATGTTGAGTAAAATATTGAAAGTTATTTAAGGTTTAAGTTGATTTAATCTGGAATATTATTCCTGCCTTTTTATTATTCTTAATTATAATAAAAAATTTAAGGCTTTAAAGTTTAAAAAAATTTCATTCTGCTAGTTTTTTGTGCTTTTTTAGAATTTACAAAAAAATTTAGGCTATTTTGGAGTTTAGTTAATATTTCAGCTACATGCTAGCTGTTTTAGCTAAATTGGGCTTTTTTCTGTTTTTTAGGCAGTTTTTGAATTTAGCTAATATTTACATCTTAGCTGTTTTGGCTAATTTAAGCTTTTTCAGTTTTTAGGATAATTTGAAGTTAAGCTAGGTTTTCAGCTACATGCTAGCTTTTTTGGCTAATTCAGGTGTTTTTGTTTTGTTTCTTAGGCTGTTTTGGAGTTTAGCTAATATTTCAGCAACTTGCCAGGTGTCTTGGTTAATTTAGGCTTTTCTTTTAAGTTTTTTTAGGCAGTTTTTGAGTTCAGCTAATATTTGCATGTTAGCTGTTTTGGCTAATTTAAGCTTATCTCAGTTTTTTTTTATATATATTGAAAGTTAGCTATTTTTTCTGCTAAATGCTAGCTATTTGACTAATTTATTTTGTAGTTTTAGGCTAATTTCTCATGTAGCTAACATTCTAGCTGGCTATCAGCTTCAGTGATTTCAGCTATTAGCTTCAGTCATCAGCTTCAGTGTTTTCAGCCATTAGCTTCAGTGTTTTCAGCCATCAGCTTCAGTGTTTTCAGCCATCAGCTTCAGTGTTTTCAGCTATCACATTCAGTGTTTTCCTCTATCAGCTTCAGTGTTTTTAGCTATTAGCTTCAGTGTTTTCAGCTATCAGCTTCAGTGTTTTCAGCTATCAGCTTCAGTGTTTTCAGCCATCAGCTTTCAGTGTTTTCAGCCATCAGCTTTCAGTGTTTTTAGCTATCAGTTTCAGTGTTTTTAGCTATTAATTTCAGCATCTTCTGTGGCCAAATTCAGCTTACAGCATTCACACTAGCATTATCTCAGGTAGTGCTATATATCTAGTTCATAATTATGCTATAAAGTTACATTTTAAAGTTTCAAAAATGTAGTTTTAGAGTGTTTAATAAATGTTTCTCCTGACCTTAAGGTGTGTTTTTTAGCCCCTTGTGCGATTGAGTTTAACACCCCTGAGGTAAAGGAACTTGGAGGTCTGTGAGGACTAATAGAGCATTGGAGGAGTGCAGCTAAAGGTGGTTTAGGTGGTTTTACTCATGTAAACAAGCAGAATATAGAGTTGACTCTCGAGTTCTGCCGTCATTCCATCCCAAAGAAGTATTGTAGTTTTCTCACGTTCCCTCCCTAATCGCCTCCACCCTCCCGTTCTCCAGGTGACTATGCCGGCGTCAAGCACGCCCTCCGCGAGGCCGAGGTCTACTACAACATGGACGTGAACTGTCTGGATCCGCTGGGCCGCAGCGCGCTCCTCATTGCCATCGAGAACGAGAACCTGGAGATCATGGAGCTCCTGCTGGACCACGGCATCCACACGGGCGATGCCCTGCTGTACGCCATCAGGAAGGAGGTGGTGGGTGCCGTGGAGCTGCTGCTGTCACACCGGAGGCCCAGCGGGGAGAAGCAGGTCGGACGCTTCATGTGTCGGAGACGTGTTTGTGTTTCCTCATCTGTGTCTTAACGCATAATGAGCTTTCCATCCGTCCTCTGTAAAGCTCGGCGCCGCGTTCTGCTGAGGGGAGGGAAATTAAACCGCTCGTTTAGCAGACAAGCTGTGAAACAGGATTTACAGGCAGACGCTGCGTTTGTCCGCCGGCTGCATTCGTCATGTGTTTGGAGGGACGTTCTGCAGCCGGATGTGGACGAGAACCAAGGATGGGAAACAAAACGTCTCAAGGAAAAGACGATGGGGGAGCCAGCTCTGCCTATCCATTCATTTCTGGACTCCAGTTGTTGGGTTCTGTGTCTCTATGGCAACCAAGACTTGGCTGATGCTGAGGATTGTGGGAAGGATGTTTTTGGGGAACATCTGTGCTGATTTCTTTTTTGTTTGTTTGTTTCCCTGCAGATGTATCTCTGTAAAGAACTTTGATTCTCCTCTGTGTACAAAAGATTGAATTATATAAAAAAAACTCAGGACCGGGTGTGGTCCTGGACATAGTTACGGACACGGGACCAGAACCGGGTCAGGGTTAGAGAACCGGTACCAGTCTGCTCTGCGCCCCGGTACCAGTCCCTAGTTGGGGACCCTTATATGTGGCGCTGTACCATCAGCCTTCAGACCGGTACTGGTCCACATCCAGAGCGTCAGGGAACTCTGATTTATGCATTTTTTTCCCTATCTGTGGCGGGGTACCAAGCAGTCCTCAGACAGGTTCTGGTTTGCAGCCCGAAGTTTGAAAAACCCTGATTTTTGCATTTTTTGTACCCATTTGTGGCGCGGTACCAAGCAGCCCTCAGACTGGTCCGCTATCCGAGGGTTGGGGACCCTGATTTTTGCATTTTTCTGGGTTTGTGTCGCGGTATCAAGTAACCCTCAGACTGGTCCACTATCCAAGGGTTGGGGGGCCTAGATTTATGTATTTTTTTCCCTATCTGTGGTACGTCACCAAACAGCCTTCGGACCGGTACTGGTCCGCATCCTGCATTTTTTTTTTTATATGTGGTGCTGTACCAAGTGGCCCTAAGACCGGTTCTGGTCTGTGTCCCAAATTGGGGACCCCTGATTTATGCATTTTTACCCCATCTGTGGTGCAGTACCAAACAACCCTCAGACTGGTCCATTTCCTGGAGGTTGAGGACCCCTGATTTATGCATTTTTTTTTTTCTCTATTTGTGGTATGGTACCAAGCGGCCCTAAGACCTGTTCTGGTCCGCGTCCCAAGTTGGGGACCCTTGATTTATAATTGTTTTTCCTATCTGTGGTGCAGTACCAAGCAGCCCTCGGACTGGTCCGCTATCCGAGGGTTGGGGGGCCTAGATTTATGTATTTTTTTCCCTATTTGTGGTACATTACCAAGCAGCCCTTGGACCGGTACTGGTCCGCATCCTGAGGGTTAGAGACCCCTGATCTACAATTTTTTTCCCTATCTGTGGTGCAGTACCAAGCGGCCCTCGGACTGGCCCTAAGACTGGTTCTGGTCTGCGTCCCAAATTGGGGACCCCTGATTTATGCATTTTTTCCCCATTTGTGGTGCGGTACCGAGTGGCCCGGAGGTGAGGACCCCTAATTTAATAGGAACATCCAGCACCTTGAAAAACGAGGAGCTGGGGACAGCCAGAAAGTCAAAAAGGGAGGGACCCGAACCAAACGTCCATATATGACAGTTGGAAGTGAGAATGTGTTGACTTTGTCCCAAGGCAGCAGCTCTGGAAAAACGATGGGTTGTAGGAGGAAACAAGTCATGGACAAACTGAAACAAAAAAACTGTTAAAAAGAGGAGAAAAATCAGCAGGTAGAGTAAACCAGATTAGGAAAGACGAGGAGGAGGCGGAGGGAGATGCAGATGAGGAGATGATTTCTTTGAAGTCTGATAAAAAGCTGGATGTGTGTGGAGTAGAAGTCACGGCGCGGCTGATGTGTTAGCGCTTACAGCTGAAATCATTTCCTGCCGTTTCCTTCAGTCAAGTCTTCCGCGTCGCTCTGAGAGAGCAGGAGAATGAGCGCCAATCTGTGGGAAAATAGGTCAGCCATCATCTTTTCGGTGCAAACTTTATCTGGATTTGCTGGTAATTGATTAATTTGTTGCCTCAAAGGAAGTCTGACAGCTGCAGTTTGTCCAGCGCTCCTCTCTCTGCATTCATAAGGAGTCCGAGAGACAAACCCAAAGGAAAACATTCACGTTTCTGAACGTGTCAGGAGAAAAGGAAAGTACTCGGCCGTCATTATGAGCTCAAATAAAGCAGAGGATGAGAAAATGTTATTAAATCAGTTGATTTCAGCATCTTACATCCTTCTTTTGGGTGTTTTGTCTCTGCGTGATGGTTCCTCTGCATCCTTCATGGAGGCACGTGTCTTCTGCTCTGCTCAGCCTACAGTAAAGCTGCAGTTACAGTAGTCATGAATTAATCAACCCCAGCAAACATCAAATACCTGACTGTGTGAACGCCAGCCCAGCAGCTGTCTCCGCCACAGCAGGAGAAAGGCGGCACCGGCCAATGAAGATGGAGAGATCAGGGCAGAGGGAAAGCAGGGAGGGGGGGTGCAAAGGTATGAGGAGCAGATGGGAGAGGAAAAGGGATTAGAGGATGGAGAGGTGAAAAAAGAGGAGGGAGAGTAGGAGGTGAGGAAACCAGAGGAAAAGACAGAAACCCTCTTCCACATTCTCCCTCTGAGAGATGAGAGCGAGGGCACATGTGCTCCTCTCTCCTCCCTTCTTCCTCTCTTCTTCTGTTCTTCCTCTCCAGGTCTCATGGAGCTGCTGCTATACTCATTGAGTTTCTGCAGCGTTCAGGCTTTTCCAGATTTGACAGGATCTTTTGTAAACAGTTGTATGTACAGTTTTTAAATGAGCAAACTTCAACAACTTTCTGTGGTGGACATTTATGTACAAATATTGAATTAAAAAAAAACGAGTGTTGAGACGGGTTTAATGATGGACAAGAACTGCATTCACCTAAGTGAAGCCACGATGGATGGATGGATGGATGGATGGATGGATAAATTATTGGTTACATGGATGGCTGGATAAATATTGGTTGGTTGGATGGATGAATGATGGATGGATAAATTATTGGTTACATGGATGGTTGGATGGATGGATGGATGGATAAATATTGGATGGATGGATGGATAAATATTGGATGGATGGATGGATGGATGGATGGATGGATAAATTATTGCTTACTTGGATGGATGGATGGATGGATGATGGATTAATATTAGTTGGATGAATGATGGATGGATAAATTATTGGTTACATGGATGGTTGGATGGATGGATGGATGGATGAATGATGGATGAATAAATTATTGGTTACATGGATGGAGGGATGGATAAATATTGGTTGGATGGATGGATGGATAAATATTGGATGGATGGATGGATGGATGGATAAATATTGGATGGATAGTTCGATGAATGATGGATGGATTAATATTAGTTCGATGAATGATGGATGGATTAATATTAGTTCGATGAATGATGGATGGATAAATTATTGGCTACATGGATGGATGGATAAATATTGGATGGATAGATAGATGGAAAAATGGACATTTAAAAGATGGTGCGAAGTGGATGGATGGAGCATTGATGGATAAATATTAGTTGGATGGATAAATTATTGGTTACATGGATGGATGTGTGGATGGATGGAGGGATGGATAAATATTGGTTGGATGGATGATGAATGGATGGATGGGTGGACGGATAATGACTTTGTCTTCATTTTTCCCTAAGAAGGATCAAGTTCTGTTAACTTTTATAACATTCAGCTTTTGTGTAAAATCCCTTCTTGTTAAATAATGACGTGAAGGTACAAAGAACTGAGCAGGAATGCTGCCACGGTTATAGAAAACTGAACTCCAAGATCTGAGAAATTCTTCCTGTGAAGTTTCTCCTTCAGCTCAGTGTATCTCAGAACCTGCATGTTGTTAGACGGTGGTCTTTTCATGGCGTTTGGACCTCTCTATATGAAAGCTCTGGAGTCTGTCTCAGACATTCTTCCAGGATCCATCTCATCGGGCTTTCAGTCCTGCTGCTTTTGTCGCTTTGAGCTTGCCAGGCAGCCAGAAATAACTCCAGACTCTCTTTTAAATTTTGAAAGGATTAAATATGTACGGTGTCAGTGAGCGGTGGAGGAGCCGAGGCTGTGGGTGGAATTAGTTCATCTGGACAAAGGCGCAAACTCGTCTGGGGTCTTTACCTGTCGAGCTGGAACTGAAGTATTGCTTTGAATGTTATGACATCGACTCTTCCAGGAGAAGTTCAGTGTCTTCCTGTGCTTAATAGAGACATCGTGGATTAAAATAGTTTTCAGTTTCATTATCCGTCTGGATTAGGACTGTATTTGTCGTTTGGCATAGATCTGTCCTAGAATACCAGTTTGACATTAAGACAGATCTCCAGCAAAAGAAGCTGGTCTGTGTTTACATTAAAAATGTGCTATATACAGGAAATACCTGGCAGAGAACCATACTTCATGTTGGGCTTCAGGTTCTTGAGTTTCTGCATGAACGTTTTCAATGGTTATTTAAGAAAGAGAACAAATGCTTACGCTGGATTTCCATTGGTGCGTCTCCTTTGCGTGGAGAGTGATTCTGACGACTGTCAGTTAGTTTACATCGTCTCCGTTGCGTCTCCGGTCTGTCCTTTCTCCCTCCCGGTTTCCAGAAGAGTACCACAGTGTCATCAACATACAAACTTCATCAATCAGGCCCCCTGTCTTCTCCTTCCTCACTTAGTCCTTATTTTGTGTCACCAATGTTGCAATGGTTTTGTACTTCTGGACAACAGTGTTAATACAACATGTTATCATGTGGGCATGTCACCTTTTTTATGTTCAAAGTAACAAAAGCTTTTATTTTGAAATGCTGTTTCTTGTGAATTGGTTGGTTTGGACTTTTTAGCTGTGAAATTAAGTCTCTTTTGGATTCTGCTGGTTTCATGTCTGTCCGTTGGGGGGTTCCACCCGGGTAACATCCCTGAACTGAATTGATTGATTGAATCGGGTTTTGCATTTTGTTTTCTTCAGGTCCCCTCCCTGATGATGGACAGCCAGTTTTCAGAGTTCACGCCGGACATCACTCCCATCATGCTTGCTGCTCACACCAACAACTACGAGATCATCAAGCTGCTGGTCCAGAGAAAGGTAACCCCAATGCAACGTAGAAGTCTTTAGTTCAACCAATTAAAAACTTTGTTTTCTTGTCTAGGTCACCATCCCGAGGCCACACCAAATACGATGCGACTGTGTCGAGTGTGTGTCCAGTTCAGAAGTGAGTAGGAAAAATGACCAAAGCAGGAAGACAGAGGGACAGTACATCCAGACTATGACATATTAACCTTCGTGGGTCGTTGATCCATCTGTGCTCCTGTAGGTCGACAGTCTGCGACATTCCCGCTCTCGACTCAACATCTACAAGGCTCTGGCCTCGCCATCGCTCATCGCGCTGTCCAGTGAAGACCCTATCCTCACCGCCTTCAGACTGGGATGGGAGCTCAAAGAGCTCAGCAAGGTAGGTGGGGGAGCCTACTTAGACACTTGACCCCCTTTTCCAAAAGTACGTGGCTGCAGACATCAAGATGGTGCCAAAGAATCATTGGCCGGAAGCGGAACTCCTAAAAAAATACTTTATTTTAACTGCCGAGCCATAACATTTTTCCCTGTTTTAAGCTTTAATAAAAGTGTTTACAATTCTGAACACATTTTTTATGTTAGTTTCAAAAAGAATAAACATTTTTTGCCCAATTTTAAGATAATCTTGCTCACAAAAACTTTATTAGTAGTAGTTTACTATCTATTATATTAGTATAGTAAAGTAGCATTTATACTAGTATTGTATATTCTAGCATATTTTATACAATCTATTATATTAGTATAATACAGTAGTCTAACATATTAGTATTGTAAAGTATTGTAGTATATTTGTATAGTATCTAGGATATTAGTGTAGTACAGTGGTCTAGTATATTAGTAAAGTATAATTAACTAGTACGTTAGTATGGTATAGTGTCTAGTATGTCAGTATAGTACAGTATAGTGCCCAGTATTTTAGCATAACATAGTGTGCAGTATGTTAGTATAGTTTATAATATGTTAGCATAGTATAATGTCTTGTTTGTCAGTATAGAATAGTGACTGGTATGTCAGTATAATGGAGTATAGTGTTTAGTATGTTGGCATATATAATGTAATATAGTAGAGAAGTATAGTATATTAGCAAAGTATAGTTTATAGTAAATTAGTATGGTAGTCCAGTATATTAGTATAGTGTAGAAGTCCAGTGTATATGTTTATTATAGTTTAATGTTTAGTATATTAATATATTATAGTAGTCTAGCACATTAGTGCAAAATTTGAACAAGTATTACGACAACAAAAGCATAAAGACATGCTAAAAAGTTAACTTTAATTTAAATCACTAAATCTATTCAATTCTTCATCGTCTCTGTCGCTTTAGACTAATTCTGTCTGAGCTGCGTTTCTTCTTCTGTGTTGCTGTCAGTAGAAATACAGAAACCTACAGCGCTCTCTAGTTGTTGTTGGAGGTAAAACAATAAACGTGAACATATTTATTTTTCATAAAATCGTACTTTTGTCGCAGGGCCATATCTACTGCCAAACTATAAAAAAAATGTGTCTTATACTCAAATACAATATTTAATGGATTATTTACAAAGTCAGTAGTCATTTAAAAACTTTTTGACTGCTTTTTTTCTCTTTGCAGTAGTAAAACAAATTAAAAAAAGAAAAAAAAGCTTAGTAGAAGTTGTACAATGTCCTTTTCCGGTTGATGATTCCGGTCCATCTCGTCTCCAGCAAGGTCTCTCTCTGGAGTTTAAATCTCAAACTCTCAAAGGTCTGTGTCTCTATGGTCATTGCTCCCTAAAAACTGTCCATGTCCGCCTGATTTCAGGTGGAGAACGAGTTTCGTCAGGAGTATGAGGAGCTTTCCCAGCAGTGCAAACGTTTCGCCAAGGACCTTCTGGACCAGGCCAGAAGTTCAAGAGAGCTGGAGACCATCCTGAACCACAGGGACAGCGACCAGAGCGAGGAGCTGGACCCCAGGCAGTGCCACGACCTGGCCAAGCTCAAACTCGCCATCAAGTATCACCAAAAAGAGGTAGGACCCGTCCTGAACCGGATGATTCTGAAGGGGGAACGTATGGAGGACACAGTCCTGCCTCACATGAATGAAGGGAAGGACGTCGGTGGGCCGCTAGTGAGGGGATGAAGTGTGAGGATGAAGGAAGAGAGGTGGAACGGCTGCCTCTGAGCAAGAATGAGGCCATACAAAGCCAGCAAACACGGAGGAGAGATTTACGGGGCAGAAAGAGAGGAAAACCAAGAGCTCAGTGGATCAAGTGAGCGCCCGAGTGCAAAGGAGGTGGAGATTTGACGGGATAGAGTCTGAGAACAAACCAGAGTTAGAAACCCCCCAAGGCCATCTCCGTCTTTCCCTTTTCCATCCGCTTGTCTGTTCCGCGGCGCTTCCAGGGGGAGGCTGCCAGACAGATGAAAGCAGGAGCGAAAGGACAGAGCGAAGGCAGGAGATAAGAGATGACAGGACCCATGCTTAAATGGACCCGAGGAGTCAGAAGAGCAGGAAGTGCTTCTGTCTGGAGTGCAGGCCGGTGACACAGGTGGAGATCTGAGAAAAAACGCCTCAGGTTTATGAATCATTAGCTGGGAAAGTTGTATCCATAAAACTTTGTTTTTTTGATAAATCCATCACTTTTTTTCATGGTATCAGAGCAGAAGGAGGAGGCCCCAGATATGAAAGTCAGAACAGAGGAGGTGAAAAGCAGTTTTCCCATTGGTTAGTCCAGGGGTCGGCAACCTTTAACAGTAAAAGAGCCTTTTGGTTTCGATTCTATTGATCAAAACCTAGAAGGAGCCGTATAATCTTACTTCAAGGAAATTTGGATTTGCATTCATGACCTTCTGTTGTTTAGTAATAAATATTAATTTTGTCATTTTTTTGGCACGAACTAAAGCAAAAATATAAAAAGAATCTCTCAAAATGTTTTTATTGTTTTTATTACAAAAAAATGCTATTTTATTTACTTAATTATTGTGTACTTTTTACCCTCTTTGTCCTTTAGTAGTCTTATACCGTTGGGTTTTGTTATTTTAGTTTGGGGTTTGGTAGTCTTAGTTTTCAGGCTTTGTTTATTTGTTTTCTTTTGGTTCGGAGGAGCTGCTGACTCCAACAGTCAACATGACTGGGTCAGCAGTCTCCATGACTTATTTTATGTTTGTTCAAGGAGAGATAAAAGAGACACGGGGATCTGGAGCCGCAGGTTGCAGAAACCTGGATTAGACCAAATTTATCCAAAACCCGCCCCCTTCCCCGTCACTGTCGCTGAGAGCTCTCTGTTTACATGCTCGTCTGCTAGCTACATCTAGTTGTTCAGTTTAGACCCACGTTCCAGCTTAGACGAGAAAAACAAAGACGTTTATGGATCTAGTTGTCTGCAAGTGGATGGATCAAAATGGGGCGGAGCAAGGAGTTTATGGCTCCGCCCACTATTTTTTTTCTTTTTTCTTGCCTGCTACTGATCAAATTGAGAAATATTCTTCATACTCATCCTCCATCGTCACAAAAATGCCATGAAAACACAATTTTCATCGGAGTGGGTCATTTGAAACACCGTCCAGGCTGTTGAGAAGCTGATTGGTCGTCTTTCTCCGACCATTGAGCTTTAAATGTGCAAAGTCAGCACTTCAACAGCGAACCTGCAGCTACTAAATTCCACTTGATTTACTGTGAAATCTTTAGCTCCCATGCTGTACAGTTGACCTGAAGGGAGTCCAGACTGCGCTCTGCTTTCCCGCCATCTTCCACCTGCACCTCGCTGCTGAGCGGTGGAGGTCTCCTGCCATGAAAGTTTAATTTTGAAAACATCCGGTGGCGTTCGGAAGGCAGTGGGAGCTGTCCGACGAGAATAAAATCTTCAATTGAGGAGGAAAAAGGTTCCTGTATGTATGTCAGAGAACCGGCGCCGCTCAGGGAGAGTGAGAGGCAGACGCCGCCATGTTCCACGCTCTTATATAACGCTCTACTTTTACATCGTTTGATTAAAAATGCAGGTTTTTATCCTCAAAAGTTTATATGTTATTTGTACTTTTACAATTTAAAGTCAATTTAAAGGAACGACTCGGATCTTTGGGAGATTTTTCTGGTTTCGGTCCGATTCCACATCAGCTCCACCTCTGGTGTCTCGGTGACATCACTCAAACGTTGACGAGCTCCGTCACTCGCTTACATAAGATCCTCTCCTCCTCTTTTTCGTCACCTTTTCTGGCGGCTCCCCCCC
>NC_050529.1:5252785-5266254 GCF_002922805.2 Oryzias melastigma
GCCTGTTTGCCTCCAGTGTCTGCCGCTCTAATGAATGTGTGGAGGACTGTACTTTCTGTGCCACGGAGGTCAAAGTGTCACATAGTAAACGCCGCAGCGGCGTCACAACGCTGACACCGGGCTTTTAGAGGGAGTTGTGCGGCGCTCTGACTCATTGTGTTTATGTGTTGTTAAACCAAAACAGCTTTTATCAGCGGCGTTTGTGCTGCTCACAGACTGGATCGGGGTTTAAAACCGCTCGTTTGAGCGTCCTCCTGGATGGATTTTCAGCTCATTATTTACATTAGGTTGAAGAACAACGAAGATAATCAGATGTTTGTTTAAGCTGAATTAATTGGGGTCAAGAATTCAGCTTTTTTTAAATCAATTGTTATAATTTTCTTAAACAGCAGATCTCTACATTTATGTTACTTACGTTTTTTTTTTTTTGTTTGTTTTTTTAACAATTTTTAGCGTTGTCATGGTGTCTGATCACCTTTACAGAAAATATACTTTATTGTGTTTTTTACATTGTGTTGAAAATTAGAAAATTGAGAGTTCAGCTGATAGTGGAACCACAGATTCTGGAACAAGAGTGCAGTTTTTGTCCTGGAACACGATCCAGGGGGCCGTTGTACCGTCCCAACCCCCAATCCAGAGGACCACTAAGCGTCCCAACCCATGATCCAGGTTGCCGTTAATTCTTCCCCAACCCCCAATCCAGGGGGCCATTGTACCGCCCCAACCCCCAATCCAGAGGACCATTTAGCGTCCCAACCCGTGATCCAGGTTGCCATTACTACCTCCCATAATCCCCAGTCCAGGGGACCATTGTTATTGGCAAAACCCCCAATCCAGGCAACCACTGGTACTGCCAAACTTCAGATCCAGGAGACCATTGTACCACCTCAACCCCCGATTCAGGGGATCGTTGTACCGCCCTAATCCCCAATCTAGAGGACCATTGGTACTGGTTCTACTCTTTGCAGATGATGTTATCCTGTTGGCTTCATTGAGCCACAACCTCCAGCATTCATTGAAGCGTTTTTTAGCCAAGTGGATGAGCACCACCAAGTCTTAGGACCTGCTGGATGATGACTCGTTCATCATTTCAAGTTTTTTGGCTTGAAGTTTGCTTCATTTTTTTAACACTCCATTTCAATTTCTGGAAATCACTTTTGTTTTCCAAGCCATTACATTTTTATTGTTTCATTTGTTTTGTTATGTTTTTGTTTAAATATTTGTTTGGGTTTTTTTGTTTTTGTTTTGATCTTTAATATGTTTTTGCATTGAGTAATTTGTTGGTGTCATGTGCACTTAAGGGCCACCGTACACGTAATTTATTTTTTCAAACTTTATTGACGAACATACATGCACATACAAAATATCAAATGTCCAAATGACAACATTTTACCGTACACTCGTAATCTTGTTACCTTACAATGTTATGCTATCGCTAAAACTTTGCTGCTAAAACTAGCAGTCATGCTAGGTCATTGTTAGCATTAGCACATTCGTTTCTAGCCTCAAAATGACAAATAATTAAAGCATTTTAAGATTTTTCTGTGTGCTATTTATTTAAAAACTCTGATTTGTACAAATTTACAAGATGAACTACTTGTTTTTTTTATGTTTAGAAGAGCAGAAACAACTTTTGAGAGATTTCTATCCATACATTTTCTGATCCTGGCTAATTCCCTTAGGGTTTGTTGGATTGCTGGAGCCTATCCTAGCCACTGTTTGGCGAAGGTTGGTTATGGTTGGCCAGTCTCATACATTTTTTTCAATCTAAAAGTGTTGGAGGTTACAGCCCGGGGTGTTTGTGTAGCCCTGTGTAAGCATGTTGTTGTCAGCGTTCTCCTGTGTGATCAATGACAATTGGATCTCCAGTATTTCTTCAATCAATTCCCTCCACACACAGAAGCTCAGCCCTCCTCCTCCATCTCCCCATCTTTCCTATACCTTCATGACTCATTCGGTCTACCCTCCTCCTCCGGTTTGTCCCTGCTTCCTTCACTCCCGTCTCCTCTGCTTCCTCGTCCTCCCCAGCAGAGGCGTTCCTCTTATTGATCCGCCGTTCAGCCTCTGATTAAATTAACAGAAGGGGAGCAGTGTGGGAGGAACTCCAGAGCAACTTTGGGGTTTTGACTCGGTGGTTCCACCTTAATGGGTTGTTTCGCCTCACACACACACGCGTCTCCATCCAGCCAAAGGCCCTTTAAACGCCAAATAAATTCTGCGATTGGCTGTTGTTGCGCTCACAGGAAGTAATGAAGTATGTCCAGCTGGCTGGCAGAGAGCTGCTACCCTTCACAACACCTCTGCAGAGCCTTCTGGGTAGCTGCTGATAAATGAGAAAACTGAGTGGAGAAGAAAAGCACAACAGAAGGAGGGAGAACAGAAATGAGAAGGAGAGGAGGAAAGACGGCCGCAACCTTCATTTATTTCAAGTGTTTATAGGTCCTAATGTTCCTCGAAAAACCTTAAAACAACGTCACAACAGATATTTGCAACTCTGTGCCCCTGTTCATGTAAAAATCAAGTTTCATGTGGGTGTTTCCCTGCCCCAACATTTGCCCCAAGTGCTTTAGAAGGGTAAATAGTTGAAATAAACTTTAAAAAAAACAAGACGGAATGAAACCTTGCAGGCAAAAACAGTAACACTGTCAGATCTGGTTTGAAGCCAAAAAAATCTTAAGATATTCTTAATTTAGTGATAAACTGTATAAAAACGGAGAATTGTGTCTTCAGGAGGTACAAGTCAGATATTTGGTATTTTATTTTAATGGACAAAAGCACAATTCTGTTGGGGACCAATGCTAGGAGCTCAAGAACAGAAGAGAACTGACACAATTTACCTTTTGGCTAGTCACACCCTCACAACAATTAATATTTAAATTCTTTAAGTTGTGATTTTACTTGAGAAACAACAGCATTTCTTCACAGATCACAGTTGTGGTTGTTGAGAGTGAGCCACAACACAGACAGTACAAAGTCTTGGTCAACCATGTGGCGGTCGACCGGTATGAGATTTTGGGTCGTCAAGGTCATTGGAAGGGTGGAAGCATCTGTAGTGGGGGTGTGCCAAAATATCGATATCGCGATATTATCGATGGGTTCTCACCAAGTATTGATCTTGCTTGATTTTACGAAGAGCCAGGACATAATAAAATGATGAGTTGGGTACACCCAAAGCGTGAAGAAGTGACCCAGAGGGCTCTTTAACCAAACGTCATCATGGGAGTGAGAATGTACAGACTTGAGTCCTAGAAATGCCAACACCTGGCTAAGGTACCATGGTGTTCCTGTAACTGATCGTCCAGCAAAGCTACCTGAACCCAAACCTCAAAGGGAGTCTTCAAGAAGACACACTAGACTCAAACACAAGGAAAAAAGCTTCCAGAATTGATTGCATCTGCGCTCCATGGCTGCAATTCCAACCAAATACAAGTACTGCAAATGTCCATACTTTTTAATTAGTCCAACACTTCCTTAAATAAATCCATCATTTTTTAGTAATACTCCACTGGCCTCTCCGCCTGGTTGTTCTGGACGTCGTCCTTTAAATGTCTCTGGGAATCAAACCCCACTAATTGTATCGCAGCTCATAATTAGATCCGTGCAGTTAAAGAGGGAAACGCGAAGCTGTCTTTAGTTTGTGTGGGCGTTTATGTTCTACATATATTTCTGTCCCTTTGAAGAAACTGAACCAATAAAAATCTAAATCAGGTTGAGTGTTTTTGGTTGGGAAGAGCGACAGAGAAAAGTAGATGAGTGATGACCACGACGGGGTTGAGACAAACGTCCCATCATCCCCGGCGAGGCTTTAACTCAGCAGTCATTAAGGATGGCCTTTAAATTGGAATTCTGTTTACATGAATCGCTGACATTTATGAGAGTTGAGGCAAGAGAGCCGTGAAGAGATCCACACGTAAACACCTCTGCCTGTCGCACGGTCACACGAACCAGCAGCCAAACTGCTTCTAATTTCATGCAGACAAGTCATTCTTCATGATGAGGGAAGGAGACGAAGGAAGAGAGGCTGCTGAGGTAGAACCTCAAAGGCAGGAAATGATGGAAAGATTAAAGGATAGAAATGACAGAAACTCTGCATTGATGGTTTTCAAACCGTCAGCAGTTTCATGTTTTGAAAAGGTCTATACCCATTGGTCACTACTCAGTCTGAGTCCCTGATTGGTCAAACTGGTTTCACTTCCAATGTGCGTTCAATGACTGTATGTAGATCCTGAAAATGGACATAAACGTACATAGTAATGCATAAACGTGAGAGTATTGCATGAACGCATGTTTACGTAGACTTTTCATTGGAAGTCGCCACTTGAACACACATTTCCGTAGCATGAGGCAGACTTTGAGGGACACTTTTGTTTTTTTGTTTTGTTGATGTCAAAACGATTTTGAGAGGTATACTGGGCTCTGTCAAAATTTCATTTTTTTTTTTTTTTTTTTAATATAGTCATAAACAAGGTTGGGGGTCATTTTAAATACACTAATACAGCTAACGCGTAAAATATTTGGACTGTGTATTTTTTACGTGGTGCAATCAAAGTTGGGAGTTATAAGTTTTCAGAATATGCTAATTCTAGCACTGCTAGCATAAAGCGTTGTTGGTGTCTTGTTGTTTTTTTTTACATGTTAGTAACAAGTTTAGTTACAATAAGATTTGTTTTAGAAGTACCAGTCTGTTTTTTACGTGTTGCAAACAAGGCTAGGAGTTACAAGTATTGTAAATAAGCTAACGTGGCTAACGTGCAGCGGTTTCAGACTTTTTTTTAGCAACAAGGTTGGTAGTTAGCGTAGTCACATTAACATTTATTTTTTAGCATTATCAGTCTGTTTTTGTTTTTAATTGTTGCAAACAAAGTTGGGAGTTACCATTTTTCAGACTACGCTAAATCATTTAACACTTCTAGCACTGCTAACATTAATCGTTGTCAGACTGTGTGCTTTTTTTTACATTACTAACAAATGTTATGAGAATATTTGCTTCAGCAGTATAGGTCTGTTTTTTGCGCGTTGAAAACAAGGTTAGCAGTATTTGGAATATGCTAATGTGGCCATCTTCTGGTGGTATTGGACTGTGTTTTTGTAACAACAAGGTTGGGAGTTTGTTTAGTTGTAGTAAAGTCAATTTTAGTTAAATCAGTCTGATTTTTATATGTTTCAAACAGGATTTGTAGCTACAAGTATTATGAATAGTGGCTAACATTTAGCGGTTTTGGACTGTGTTTTTGTTATTAACAAGATTGGAAGTTAGCATAGTCACACGATTGTTTTAGTGATATTAGACTGTTTTTGAGAGTCACAAACAAATCTGGGAGTTACAAGTTTTCTGAATTTGCTAACTTGGCTAATGCTGCTAACACTGCTAGCATAAAGCATTGTTGTACTGTGCTTTGTTTTTCTTTTTTTACATGTTGCTCTGTTTGTTTTGGCGGTATCGGTCTGTATTTTTACGCGTTTCAAACAAAGTTGGGCGATACAGATATTATTTTTAACGCATAGCAGTTTTGGACTGTTTTTTTTTTTGCTACTACCAAGGGTTGGAGTTGATGTTACTGTAGAGGTTGTTGTAGCAGCATCGGACAGTATTTTTACGTGTTTCAAACAGGGTTGGGAGTTACAGGTATTCTGAATATACTAACTTGGCTAATGTATTGTGTTGGTTGACTGACGTATCTCTTTTTGTCCTTCAATGTGCTTTATAGTTGAGTGTGGCTTATATGTTACGCAGGTTCTAAACTAGACCATTCATTGACGATCGTCTTATAACTCAGTATCCCATACGGTGGAGAAAATACTGTAATGTTTTTGTTGCCGTTCTTTCTTTACTTCATCAGACTTTAAGTGATCTTAAAGTGAGAAAACTATCAAGATTCACAACATTTTGAATCCAGAAGAAGTCGTGTTTGTGCTTGTATTTATACATTTTGTACTATAGTGACCAATGTGACTTAGAAATAAATGTATATGTTTCAGACTTTATAAGAATGAAATTAATGTTAGTTAGTAATTTAATAATTTTCACCGCAGTCTAGCTTTTTTATTTTATTATTTTTATTGTTCATTTGTTTATTTATGTTTGTATGAAAGATGTTTGTTTAGCCATTTATCTGTTTTGTTTGTGTTTTAAATTTTTGGTTTTTATGAGTTTTGGTAAAAATATCTTGGAAAACAAAAAGTACAAAATATTCCAACTTTTTTTAAATTAGAATAATGATCAAATTAATGAATTAAAAAGAGTTTAAAGTGGCTAAACATGTTTGCATTTTGGGTGTGAAATTCATAAACGTATTTTTTTATTACATTTAATAAAGAATGAGACATAATAGCGAAGCAAAGAAAGAAAAAAAAGTAAACAAATCACAAAAGCAGGAAGCCTTTCCAAAGAGATCAATGAAAGCGAAGGCTGGATTTACCGAACGCTAAGCTATAAATCCGCATTTCGCTGCTGTAGCTTGAGGTGTTCGGAGCGTCGTTCCCGTGGTGATCCATCCGGCGCTGCTGACACAGGAGAGAAGGGACGGAGCTTGGAGGCTTTCCAGAGCGGCCCAGATGTGTCCATATTCATGATTTGCTGCAGCCAGGAGGAGGGGGTAGAAGTTGGCATAGAGAACCAAAATATGCAAATGATGTTGCAATGGTGCAGTGAGAGCAAACCTGAAGGGTTCAATCTTGAAACGCTGAGATCCTAGCAGGAAATTGACGACGCTAACACGGCTAATTCTGGTTTCAGGTTAGCTAAACGCGAGCAGAACTCAGCAGATTTTTTCTGCTTTGACTGTTTTGACTTCACATAACAGGAAGTGGGAGTCAGGAGGAAGAGACAGGGACGACACTTGACAGGAGGAGGAAAATAAAACAACCAAAGCAGGAGTGAAAAGACGGAACAGAGAAATGAGGCAGGAGGAGACACGAAAACCTGCTTCACACCGAGTCTACTGTCACAGATCTACCGGAGAGACTCGAATGAAGACAGAGAGATGTCTGAAAAATGAAAAGGAAGGGTGGAAATGTATTTTTGGAAGGGAGCAGGAGTGGGGTTAAGTATGTCTGACAGTTTGATAAATGACAGCAATCAAAGAAGAGCGACGGGGGAGGGGGACGTTAATTACAGTCTGGGAACACCCACTTATATTCAGGAAAAAACCCAAAAAGTGAGAGAACAGAAGCCCTGTAACACCGGAGATGTCGCTAATGACTGAAATCTAAGTCACAACTGCCCCTAAGGGTCAATACAGGCTGTCTGGGGGGTAACACGGCCTTAACAATATATATCAAGGCCATAGACCAGTCGGTGAACCCGAAGAGTGAAAATGTTCATAGACTTTGTTCATGTGATAACCTGGCTGTTAGAATTGAGGAAATGTGTCCACGGTTAGTAGGGGGCCAGTACTCGCACCTTAGTAAGGCTACGTTCACACCATTGACATGAATATCAATGGATGAATATGGATCATCCATGCTCCTGTTCTTGGCCGTGGACCTCGCCTCTGGCTCATCTTGGCTGTGGAGTCCAGTCCTATCTGGATGAACTCTATTCAAATACGTAGTTGTAGAGTTAGATTAGAAGCTAATTCCTCTTTAATAGTCAAGGTAAATCGGCCGTCCGTCCTGGGAGAGGATCTCTCCCTCATTTGGTTTCTTCTTTTTTCCTGGAATCAGGTTCTTTCCTTACAGAGAAGAAGGGTGTAACGGCAGGGATAACCAGTTTTGTTTAGTGTTTGGTTTTTAGCTATTATTTATATTTTATGATTGACCTTCTGCTTCAGTAAAATTCCTGCTTGAAGCCCAATGAGGCCATTCTTTTGTGATATTGGGCTATATAAATCAAATTGAATTGGATATCAATGGAGTGAACAACCCCTTCTCTAAATGTTCTGATTATTTTGTTATCAGACACACGATTGTTTCATAAATATGAAACTTTATTTTTTCATTTTTACTGATCCAAAAGCCGTAACTCTAAAACCATGACACAATCTGAACCGTGACTTTTTTAATTCGTTACACCCCTACCAATGATTCATTGTCATCGGGTATTAGGCGTGGACACATTTTGGGGAGTTTTCGAGCATGTGGTGTGGGGCAAATTCTTCCTCAAAGACGCAGAAATTTTTCCACATGCAAAATCAATATTGGTTCCTTGCAGTCAGTGCGGGCTATAATAAGCGACATGCCGTAATGCTGTAGTACGGTTCTCCCTATTCCACACTTTGGTCATTAGGGTGCGCAGGTGGTTCCTAAGTGTATACAGCAGAGGTACCCAAACGTTTTTCCTCAAAGGCCCAAAAGCTAAATGGAATCCCACTCTGTGGGCCAAATATTTTTTTTGCACTTCATGAAATAAAAGGAGAAAATAAAGAAAATTGATGTGAAAAGAACAAACTGGAATCCTAATGAGAGTCGTGGAGCTGGTCTTTTGACTTTATCCGTTTGCCGTAGCCGTTCCATCTAAAGAAAGGAAGCTAAAAGCATCGGAAGTGACCGTGAAAGCTCTTGGGAAGTCGTAAAAAAGCCCACAGCTGACTCACTTGGGGGTTGTTTCACCCTTAGCCCCAGGCAAAGAAAATGCTAACAACGCCACCTGGAGGCCGGAAGTATATTACATCTGTAGAGTTTTGGAACACCATAGAGAATCAATGGGAAATAGATAAGTGGTTTTAACTAAACACTCTGTGGCTTCTACAGCCACAACTTAGCGAGCCAAAAGATAACATTTGGTTATCTTTAGACTAAATTAGGTCTGTGGGCCCCAGTTTGGGCACCCATAGTCTATAGGATGTTTGTAGAATGTCCACTCAAACGACACTCTGCTTAATTACCTCATTTCTAACAATCAAGATAAATCTCTGCGACATACCTGTGCCTCACCTACCTACCCATTTGTGTTGTATAAGCGTTCACTACAACCTGTCACCTGCAGCACGCCCATAGGAAAAAAAAATGTGCTTGAACAGCTTTGATCTATGGGCTTGAGTGGTCAATGACCTTGAATTTTTGAGTGGGACACCATTTTTTAACAAACGCTGTATCGTGAGGACAGCTGTGCATGAGGCATAATCTACCAACAAGTTCTCACAAGAATGGAGAAGAGAATTGTGGCTCCTTTGTAGATTTTCGTCTGTCTGTGAGCTTCCTGATGGTGAACGTTTGGATTTTTAAAAACTGCTTTTCTCTGCTTTAGTTTCCAACACCTGCAGTCGTCTTCAATTAAACATTAACGTTGGTCTCAACAATAAATGCTGTGTGTGTGACATTATTTGTTAAAAAGACAAACCTGGTTGGGAACAAAGTTGTCTTTGGATTGAAGCAATGACAAATGATCGCACAAAGAGAAGCTGCAGCTCGAGTGTGTGCATGTTTGTGTGTTAATGTGTGTGTAGAGGTGGGGGTTACACCACTACAGCAGCTGAATAATAGATCAGCCGTCTTTCATGTTTTATTCACTGCGTCCAAATGAAGTATTACTTTAATTAATCCATCAACACGTGTTCTCCATTACAGAGACTCACAAACTCGTAACGTTGTGCATCTTCTGCCCAAACTCATCCCCAATCCCAACTCTGACCTCGAATAAGAACCGATTACTCGCAAAAATAGCCTCCTCTTCCCTGTTTGGTAACAGTTGTTCCTCGTTCTGTCCCATCTTTACCCATTTTTCATATCCACGGGTTTTCTCAAATTCTCTATTGTTTCAAGCACAAAAGCAGGCTTGGCTGAACCAGATGACAACACGAATCCGCACAAACGCTCCCTAATCTGATCAGTCAAGCCAAGCAGAACGCAGCAGGCGGCTTCCAGAGCTTCTGCAGGAACGAGGATTTCTGTTAACCCTGTGCGTTCTCTGGCAGTGAAGCAGGGAGATTCACTTTCATTTTAGGGAGAACTGAGCTAAAACTGAGACAGTTGGACTTTAAAATCACACTGATGGGAAAGCATTAACCCAACCTTCACCTGCAGGAGTCACCTGGTATTTATTACCTAAATAAATTGATTTTAATAAAAATATTATGCAAAAAATGAAAATAAATCTTTTTATTGAATATAATTTGAATTTAATTTTTTTGTTGAAACGTTTGACTAAGAATACAATAGAATAGACTTTATTGTACTTGTACATCGTACAACGAAATTGGAGAGCTACTCACTTGGTGCAAAAATAAAGGGAAATAATAATAAAAACGTGAAAAGTAACATTAATAATAGTAATAAAACGTGAAATATAAAATATATACATAAGCAGCATCCATCTATGTAGAAAAAAACCCTTGCTTATTTTTTTACAGAAATATTCTACACAATATTTCCAAATTTAAAGCTGAAACTGTAAAAAAAAAAAAAAATCCAAGGGATAAATAAAAAAAATGTAAAACGTTTTTTTTGTTTTATTATAAAAGATAAAACAAAATAAAAATGCTTAAAATCCACACAAAGCAAAAACAGAATCAAAACAATCTGAATGCTGTCTTTAAAAATCTGATAAAGCTCCACTAAACATTTAGGTATATAAATACAAATATGTATATGTATGTGTGCATGTATGTACATACATATATATATCTTTAATCTTTAATTCTTAGTTGTATTGTTTTTTAAGTGGTTCTCCCTTCTTGGTTTGATCTTTGCACCAACTCGTCATTTCCCAATTAAGAACAAGACTGACGTCTACTGACTTTATCTAACGAAGATCGAAGACGTTCAGATGAGGATCGGGTCGCATGTGGAACACCTCCAGGCTTTTGTTTCGGTTTGGTTCTACACCAAACTGGTTAAAAAGACAAATGTTGTTTGCCTTTTTAAGCGCCGGGCCTGAAGGCTTTTCCGTGATCGTCGAGGTTGAGCAGATTTATGGTCACAGCAAAGGGTTAAAGGCAACCTTTCTATTGGATTTATAGCTCCGCCTTTCATCATCGCCATTACGCAGATTTAGCCTCTGTTATTGGGTTTGATCATTCAAAGCCATAACTTTAAATTACTAACTAGTTTCTATCGTTATATCTATAAAAAAAGAAATCGTATTGTTCATTTTATTCTGAAAAGCGTGTGAATTAAGAAACAATAAACTGCCTGAGATTATTTTGTGGAATAGTGTCTGAATATGTTAAACTTTAATCTAGAAATAGCATCAGTGGAGCTTGTGTAACGCCACTCTGGACGTCACGTCACCTGCAGAAGCTTCCTGAACAATACCAGAGAGACATTATTATGTAAAAGCCTTTTTCCTCCAGCCTGCAGCTTCATTCGTCAGGTTAGCATGAGTCATCAGAACCCAGCTGAGGCCCCCCACCCCCCACCCGTGAGCGGTTCAATAAAAGGGAGTTTGGAGCGTTTTGGCCAAGTTTTCTGCTCGGCTTATTTTCCAGCGTGCCGCCTCCCCAGAGCATCTGCTGGAGGACTGAGCGGTTATTAATGGTCAATAGACTGTCTTGCTTTCTCTGCTGCTTTGTTTCTTCAGCGTGTTGGGACATATGAAGAATAAAAACTAAGAAAAAATGACTCCACAATGAATTTTTTTATCAAATATAAATGTATACATTTTGATATTTTCACAACTTCAAGGAACCAAAAAATGAAATTCCATCAACATCAGTTTAGAGGCAGCAAAGAAGAAATGTCATGATTTAATTGGAAGGTATTGAGAATATTGCTATTTATGCTTTTTATTCGTTGGACTGAGTTTAAGGGTTCCACTTTAAACACCTAAAATTCCACAAATCATTTGTTAAACCTTCATGAGAACGTTAAAAACATTGAAAAATGTTTGATTTGAGACAGAACAAAGCCTAAACAGAGACAAAACAAAGATGGAACTTTGTAAAAACTAAAACGAGACAGAGAAGAAACACAGGTTTGACCATAAAATAGATGATGATGAGACAGAAAAGAACAAAGATGAAATGTAGACAAAACAGAGACAGAAATATGATGGACTGTAGACAGAACAATGGAAAAGCAGAGATAGAACAAAGGTGGAATTTAGGCTAAACTAAGATGAAAAAGAGAGGGATCAAAGGTAAATTGATGACAAAACAAAGGTAGACTGTAGTCAGAACAATGTTGTACCGTAGACAGAACATCATTGGACCGTAGACAGAACAACATACCGTAGACAGAACAACGGTGGACCGTAGACAAAACATTAGTGGACCCTGGACAGAACAACGGTGGACCGTAGACAGAACAACGGTGGACCGTAGACATAACAACGTTGGACCGTAGACAGAACAATGTTGGACCGTGGACAGAACAACGGTGGATCGTAGACAGAACAACGGTGGACCGTAGACAGAACAATGGTGGACCGTAGACTGAACAACGGTGGACCGTAGACAGAACAACGGTGGACCGTAGACTGAACAATGGTGGACCGTAGACAGAACAACAGACCGTTGACAGCACAATGGTGGATCGTAGACAGAACAACGGTGGATCGTAGACAGAACAACGGTGGACCGTAGACACAACAACGTTGGATCATAGACAGAACAACAGACCGTAGACAGAACAACGTTGGATCGTAGACAGAACGACGTTGGACCATAGACAGAACAACGTTGGACCGTCGACCATTTACATTTTTACGTTCATCTGTGCATAAAAATCTGATGTATTTTTGCTGCAGAAAGTTTTTACGTCTTCCCAGATAAAGCATCATTTAGAGACTTTTGTCTCTCCCGCTTTTTAAATATTTGAATGCATGTCTCTGCGGCTGGTCTTACGTAAGGCTTCTGCTGCTGCTGGATTAGCATGAAAGAAGGTTGTTTCTGTGCCACAGGCGCACCGAGATTAAGTTTAAGACTTTATCCTCTGCAGTTTTCACACCACTGACCTGCTGTATGTATGTGGAGGGAGAAGCGAGGGACAAGGGGAAGCAGACCGCAACAATCAATTTGAGACGGGCTGGAAGCGCTGTCATGTGGGCCAAGTGGTGCTTTGAGGAGGAAAGAGGAAATCCAAGCACTCATTTAAAATCTTTCATTTTCTGGAAAGCTGTTTTCTAAGGATCCATGGATTGTTTAAAAGTCATAGACATAACTGGATATGGGCTGTCTGCGGGTGGAAAATGGGCAAACCTGGACTAGACACATATAGTAGGTGGTCCGCACGAAATATCAAGGTCGTAGAGCGCTCAGTGACCCGTTCATTTTCACGATGTCCGTTGAGGTGACCGTGCAAGCTTTAAGGGAACTGCAAGGCACACCTGTGCTCCCCTTAAAGTCTTCATTAAATGTGCTTATACGAGGGGTCATGAAACTGGAATATATAGTATCGTGAGTGTGGTAAGTATCGTGAAGGACTTGTAAGGATAAAAGTTGCACATTTTTATGACGTGTGTTGTCGTCCGGTGTCCTTACGCTGCACTTTAGTCATTAGTAAGGTGTGACTACTGCCTCTTTATTGACCGTGTCGTACAAACGGGGTGTACACGTGAACAGCACTAATGGGCCAATATTTAGTTAATGGTT
>NC_050529.1:5266536-5266937 GCF_002922805.2 Oryzias melastigma
TCTGTTGAGGTGACCGTGCAAGCTTTAAGGGAACTGCAAGGCACACCTGTGCTCCCCTTAAAGTCTTCATTAAATGTGCTTATACAAGGGGGCATGAAACTGGAATATATAGTATCGTGAGTGTGGTAAGTATCATGAAGAACTTGTAAGGATAAAAGTTGCACATTTTTATGACATGTTGTCGTCCGGTGTCCTTACGCCGCACTTTAGTCATTAGTAAGGTGTGACTACTGCCTCTTTATTGACCGTGTTGTACAAACGGGGTGTACACGTGAACAGCACTAATGGGCCAATATTTAGTTAATGGTTTTAAAGCAAACTTATTGTTCAGTCTTTCTTTTGTTTTCTACTTAAATATTACCTAAATTACCAAATTAAAAGCACCATGAATCTGTGGGTAA
>NC_050529.1:5267255-5306407 GCF_002922805.2 Oryzias melastigma
CATCGGAAATTTACCCAGCATGCAAATCAGAAGGAGAAAATTCACTGCTCGCCGTCTGAACGGGCGAGTTCATTAGTCATCAGTGGAGAAGATCCAGCTGGCTCCACATCACGGCTGGAAATGTGTTATCGCTGATGGTGCAGAACTTATTTGCATCATTTCTGCGGGACGGGCCTAAAAGATAAATAAAAAAGAGAACCAGGTGATCCGACGGGTCCTGACCTCACGAGGTTTAGTTCTGATCCGGTTCTGAATAGACCCGGGTCTGAGCAGCAAACGTCTCCCAAACGGGAGAAAGAAGGAGCTCTACTCCCTCATTAGCATACTGCTGCCATGGCAACAGCACACCAAACCGGAGCTGAGCGAGTGAGGGGGGAAAAAAGAGGAAATGCGGGAAAAGATGGAAAGAGTTGGAGGGAATGTGAAGGAGAGAAGACGGGAAAGAGGAAAAATAGAGAAAAAGAGGGAAATGAGGCAAGCTAACTGGTTTAAAAAGAAGGAGAAATGGAAAAGGATGGATGGAAGGAGGGAAAAAACGGAAAGAGGAGGAGCTGGCGGCTTCTGAAGGTGAAGGGGGCGGATTAACCAGACATGGAGGAGGAAGATGAAGAATTAGCTTCCTCCTTGGTTTGACTTCTGCTCTCCTCTTTCATCCCCTTTTCCTCTCCTATCATTTCATCTTTATAATTAAATACATTCATTATCCAGTCGCCGCATTCCCGGATAAGAGCTCCGGCCGGCTGTGCTGACTCAGGAAAGTGCCGCTCCTTCAGGTTGTCGGTTTGAGGAGTAAGGAGATAATCTAAAGGAGAGCGACTCTCCGTTTGTGCAAAGACGATAAGCAGCTTTCTTGTATTGATTCCTGCGACGTTCCACACCTCCGGAATGGGACAAAAGGATCTGCTTCACTACAGGGCGCTCAGTAGATGTAAAACGGGAAGTTTCTAGAGCGTTTTCAGTATGTAGACGCGCTCGAGGGGCTGAAGTCAGCTTCTTTAAAGCAAAATCAAATCTGAGAAACTCCATTTTTATTACGTTAAATTTGAAAAATTGTTGACGCCGTTGAGGTCAAGTTTTATCTTTGTATCTCCACTCAGTGTCAACCACTTTGGAAAGTTCGTTCCTGCATGAATCCCCTTTGCTTTTGAAACAAAAATGTATTATTTTTCACAGTTTTTTTATTCTCCCTTGTTGTTGTTGTTTCTTTACACCTTTGAAGTTCTGGAAGAAGAACAAAGACATCAGAGAGGGATGAGGAGAATAAGGGAAGGAAATCAAGGAGGGGCGCAGGATTACATAAAAAAGGGAGTGGAGAGAAAAAAGGAAAAAGTTGAGTTTGTCTTAGATGAAGATTCTGACTTCCATTTGGATGTGGGGAAACAAGCGCACTCCCGACAAAAAGAAGTTAAAAGTATTGACGTATTATTTACAGTAGTAACAGTAGTATTACCAGTATTAGTTGTAGTAGAAGTAGCAGTAGTACTAGCAGCAAAGTAATAGCAGTATTGGTAGAAGAATTACCAGCATCAATAGTAGCAGTAGGCGTAGTATTAGCAGTAGTAGTAGAAGTAAAAGTAGCATTAGTAGTACCCGTAGTAGTAGTAGCAGCAGTAAAAGTAGCATTAGTGGTACCCATAGTAGTAGTAGCAGTAGAAGTAGTAGCAGTAAAAGTAGCAGTAGTACTAGTAGCAGTAGGAGTAATAGGAGTAGTAATAGCAGTAGTAGTAGCAGTAAAAGTAGCATTAGTAGTACCCGTAGTAGCAGTAGTTGTAGTAGTAGCAGTAGTAAAAGTAGCATTAGTGGTACCCATAGTAGTAGTAGCAGTAGAAGTAGCAGTAGTACTAGTAGCAGTTTCAGTAATAGGAGTAGTAATAGCAGTAGTAGTAACAGTAAAAGTAGCATTAGTAGTACCCGTAGTAGTAGTAGAAGTAGTTGTAGTAGTAGCAGTAGTAAAAGTAGCATTAGGGGTACCCATAGTAGTAGTAGCAGTAGTAGTAGGGGTAGTAGTAACAGTACTAGCAGTACTAGTAGTAGCAGTAAATGTAGAAGTAGTAGTACCAGTAGATGGAGTAGTACCACTAGTAGTAGTATTAGTATTAGTACCAGCAGTAGCAGTAGTAGTAGTAGCAGTAAATGTAGTAGTAGTAGTACCAGTAGTAGGAGTAGTACCACTAGTAGTAGTAGTAGTAGTAGTAGTAGTACCAGTAGTAGCAGTACTAGTAGTAGCAGTAATTGTAGTAGTAGTAGTAGTAGTAATAGCACCAGTAGTAGCAGTAGTAGTAGTAGTAGTAGTAGCAATAGGAGTAGTAGTCGTAATAGTAGTAGTTGTACCTGTAGTGGTAACAGCACAATAAAAAATAAAATGCAAAATACAATAAAATAAATGCAGAATATACAGGAATTAAAATCTCTCTTTCTCTTATATAGATGGGATGACAAACCTCTTATATATACCCTAAACTCTAGTTTCTGTACAGAGTGTATTTCATACAATTGGTTGAAACAGTCACTCTCAGAACTTGCAGTAAGGAGCTAGTAATAATGAAAATAATAATAATCTTTATTAATATAGCACCTTTCAAGATAAAAATCACAAAGTGCTTCACAGTACAACAAAGAGTAAAACACAGAGTATAAAAAGAGTATTAAAATAGAATATAAAAACAAAAATAAGAAAAGGCCATTTTAAAAAGATGACTACTAGTAAGTATTACCATCTTAGTAACAACTAGAGTGTGGCATCATACTACAGCATCACCTGTACGTCATAAATGTGTTCAACTCACTGTCCAACTCTACGAATAATTCCCAATAAACTCACCACATGCACAATAATGGTACATTTCTTTTTCATGACGTCTCTCGAGGTGACGGCACCTCAAAATATGCGGCCACTCTTCTCTACAGCCTTCTATGGTCACAAACAGCACAACTTGTCTGGGCCAACCCACATATGGGTGCATGTGAAACAGCTTAGACCCAATCACATCTCATCCCCATCAGTTTTACCCCTTTGTAGCATGAATTAACTCTGAGGAACAAACAGCCTAACGCCTCTACCTTGACAGTAAGACTCAGCGACCTCCCCGTCTCTAATCAGGAAGAAGCAAGTGTGAAAACGTCACGCTAATGGCTTTCATGTATCATTGATAATGATGTAATCTCGTTAACTTGCATGGCTGAACGTGACACATCCATGACTCTTGGAGCATCTTCAAACTCGGCCTCTCGTCTGTCACACGTCTTCATTCGTCATTCCAAGCAACAGAGAACGCAGTCAGAGTTAAGTGCCTGTAGAGAAATGAAGCTTCAGGGACCAACGCTGGATGAGAAAGCTGGTTTTTGAGTGCATGGGGGAGCTGGGGAAAAGTATTTGGGATACTATGAAGTTTGTATGAGGCAGGATGTGTTTTCTGGGTCACCTCTGTCTTTTATTTGTTCAGTTTCCACTTTGATTGCATAGACTTCTTTACTGACTTCATGAAAGTTCTTTGAAAATGGAACGTACCATTGTCGTGTGTGGTAGGTGTATTGTGGAGTATTCGTAAGGATAATGAAGTTACATGAACTTAAAACGTACAGGTGACAATGTCGTATAGTGCTCTTTTGCCATGCTCTAGTTGTTAGACCATTCTAAAATGGTGTAGCTGGTTGTCCTTAGGACCATCATGGTGGTTCTCCTCTCACCATGGTCCATAATAGTAAAGTTTAAACTGTAAAAGTAGTTACTTAGTCCCACACAGCAGCAGTGAACCCCTGAGAGGTAAGACGAGTCTGAGTCAGCACTTCACCAGACAGGAAAAAGGTGTTGAAATGTTCGACCGTCGCCAAATGTTCATGTATCAAACAGGAGCTGAGGTCTTCTTTGATTGACGTTCGCTCCTCAAGCTCTCAGCTCAGATTACTTTGGCAGATCCGTGCTCCGTTTTCAGAGGGAGGGGAGTTGTGTTTGGCTCGTTTGATGGGATGTTTAGGAGGAAAACAAACTGTTATCTCTGTAATACACCCACAACTCAGAGGCCCAGAGAACCGACTGTGTCTGAGGTCTGTTCAGACCAGCTAATTTACGGCCTTTGAAGCAAATTAATCACTATGGAAGGAAGAAATTTGGGAAAGTAAGCAAACAAACTGGAAAACTTTGTGAGATAACAGACATTTTGCTAAGTCTTGGTGCCTTGGAGGGCTGATGGTAAAAGCCATATGAGTGTTCCTCTTGGTTGTCAGGCTCATAGAGGGTCGTAGAGAGGAGTGAACGCATCTTAATGGGTATGCAGGTTGTGTCTTGAAGTTCCCTCAAGGCTCGTTGAAACGTACCAATATTGTCCATGTTGTAAGAGTATGACCTTGATTTTTTTTTTTTTTTTTTTTATCTGTGTGCCCCATTCAGGTTTGACCAGTTTTGACCAAGTCTTGACCAAGTCTTGTTGAATCTTACTAATGAGGTGCAAACAAAAACATTGAAAGAGTTGAATACACCATCAAACAAACCATATTAGGAAACTGAACCAATAAGATTGTAGTTAAATGAGTTGGAATGGATCTGTGTTGCACTTGTATTATAGTATGATTAAAAGGGTAAAGTGGTCCAGCATTTCTCTGCTTTGGTTCAGTGTGAATAAAAATGAACCTAACATTGTATAAGTATTTGATTGTATTTAAGCTCAGAGAATCAGAATTCCTGTTCATTATCATTAAGCAAACACATTTTCATTTCCAAGTTGTAACATTTTGATGCATGATTGAAGACCATAGACCAGGGGTATTCAAGTCCAGGCCTCGAGGGCCGGTGTCCTACATGTTTTCCAACCAACCTTCCATTGAAGCTCCTTATTGGCTAAACATACCTGATCCTGGAAATTAGCAGCCAATAAGGAGCTTCAATGGAAGGTTGGTTGGAAAACATGTAGGACACCAGCCCTCGAGGCCTGGACTTGAATACCCCATCCATAGACTGTATAAGTAGAAGTTGCAATCGGTTGCAGCATGGTGGTAGACTTATCAGGAAGTGACGGCGAAGGCTCTAGCCTGATTTTGTGTAAGGCATTTCCTATGGGGGACCTCAATACTTGTTATGTCCACTAAATTGATATACAGTCTATGTTAAAAACCTCTCCATGTCAAAAATGGATGTTTTGGGTGTCCCCAACTCATCGTTTTTTGATGTGCTGGCTGTTCCGATTAATTCAAGGCCTCTCAACCTCACTGGTCCTGAACGTTTGGTTCACGTCCGGTACCGAGTACGACCCCTGATTTGATTGAAACAGCCAGCAAGTCAAAAAACTACAAGTTGGGGACATCCAAACTGTCAAAAAGTGACGCAGAAGGGTCCTTAACCAAACTTCAATATTTGACAAGTTGGGAATGAGAATGAGTGGCACTATACACATGTAGAATGAGAATAAACCCAAATGTCACTGTAACAGTGCTAAATAAACTTTAACCCACACTTGCACAGTGACTCATGTTTAAGACCCACTAAAAAATGTGTTTTGGTGTTTTTAATATGTTCTTATAGTGCTTTGTGAAAAATTGTCAGGTCCTCATCTTCGCAGATGATCCTGCTCTTTATCTGCCAGTAATGTTTGTTATACAGACTTTTAAATGACTGGATTTTTAAATATATTGTCAGAAACTCCTACATTGTGAACCATGTTTAAAGACTCACTTTGATGAAAGTTGTGAGTTTTTTAACATGTTCTTGGGGGATTTTTCTGATGAAAATAAGTCTGTTTATGGTTGAATGTACACTCTCCATTTTAAGAATTGTCTCCCCTCTGTTTTCAGTTTGTGGCGCAGCCGAACTGCCAGCAGCTGTTGGCCACGCTGTGGTACGACGGCTTCCCCGGCTGGAGGCGGCACCACTGGGCCGTCAAGCTGGTCACGTGTTTTATCATTGGGCTGTTGTTTCCTGTTTTCTCTCTGGTGAGTAGAATCCATGCGCCTATACACCTATTGATGCAAATATACATCGAACCACTTCGGTCTTGTATTGCGTGTGCTTTATTCCTCACATGCAGATAGTATAGAAGCATCTAAGTAGCAGAATATTTCTCAACATGAACATGAAGTTGTTATTACATCATACATGGATTCTTTGCTAAGAGATACTAAAAGGTCAAAGTTCAGCTTATTGGTGTTCAGGCAGTCAAACCTTTAACAGGTTGGACTCCCTTTGTGCTTTCAATGCTTTCAATAGTTGTATGGAGAGCCCGAAAATTAACTTTAAAAATGTCATGGCAACATTTGGACGCAAGAGTTTGAATGCCAAACTCCAAAAGGTACGTTTACAAAACCTTTGTTTAAGAAGTGGCCGCTCGAATGCAAGTTGCCGAAGCTAGTGTGAAGGTAGCTTTGGGGTTTGTCCGGGATGATTTCACTGAAGTGCCCCTCCCCCTACCGATGTCTTCATGGCTTTTGTTTGCCTCCAGTTTGACTTTCGTGTTGAACTTCTTAGCCTAAAGACAAAAAAAGTAGACATAAAAAACAGGATTTTAAAGCTTGTAATTTCTACACAATTCAAAATGAGAGTCCAGAATAATTTTGAAGAAATCTGTAAATTAAAATGAAAAAGAAACATAATGAAATGAGAAAAAAATGAAATCAATTTCGATTTTGGAGCTCTACATTTTTCTTACTTTCCTTGTTTTTTCCATCATATTTTCTTTGTTTTTCTGTCCATTTTGTGCCTCTTCCCATCAGATCTACCTGTTGGCTCCAAAGAGCGCTCTGGGCCGCTTCATTAAGAAGCCCTTCATCAAGTTCATCTGTCACACAGCGTCCTACCTGACCTTCCTCTTCCTCCTGCTGCTGGCCTCGCAGCACATCGCCCGCACCAACCTGCACATGCAGGGACCCCCGCCCACCGTGGTGGAGTGGATGATCCTTCCGTGGGTCCTTGGTAAGTATTTCCTTCCTTGTTGGTTAAAAAGAATGTCTTTATTTTGAGGGGTTTTCATTTGCTGGCCATCTCAAATATGTTAATTTGGGGCAAAAAAACAATGTTTTCTGTCAGTTCATAGAGCTTTAGTCACAACAGCTCTAAAGGTGGATATGTGGGGTGAACTTGTACGAGTCATGGACGAAACATCAAGATCTTAGACCACTAGATGATATTTTTCTATCTAATTTAGTTTCAGAGTGTTCAATAAATGCTTGTCCTGTTCGGCCTGCGACCTAAGGTGTGTTTTGGATTTTGGCCCCTTGTGTGATTGAGTTTACACCCCTGGTCTAAGGCTTAGGCTGAACATGGACCTTTATTTTAAGATAAGATAAGATAAGATAGTCCTTTATTCGTCCCACGGTGGGGAAATTTCAGTGTTACAGCAGCATGATAGGAAAAAAAATGGAACAATTAACATATTTACAACAGAGCAAAATAAGATTAAAAATTCAAGAAAGAAGGGTTACAAAAAATGAAGAAGCAATTGCACTGTGGATATGATTTCTGTTAAATAAATTGCACAACATATTTTTAAAAGTAGCTTGGAATGACTATGAGATAAAGTGACAACAGTAGGAATAAAAGTGACTAAACAGAGCAAATGGATCACTAGGAGCAGCTTCGGTTGTACAGTCTCACTGCAGCAGGTAGGAATGACCTGCGGTGGAAGTATTGATGCTGGGGCTTTAAGTTCAGGAGGCCAAGGACATGTTGTCTTGGTTCAAATCCATGGTTGGGTCATTCCAAAGACTCCAACATGTGACCTCCCTGCTTGACACTTAGCATTAAGGGGTTGGATCAAACCAGTAAATGGTTCCGGACCACTGAATCACAGAACCAGCTAACGTCATATGGATGATTAGCTTCAGCTTCATTGTAGCAGCTAAGCTAACATTTAGCAATCTGACCACCCATTAAAAAAAAAAAAAAAAACTTTTGGAATCTTTAGTTACTGCCAGATATGATTCTCAACACCTTGTTAGGTAAAAATGAAGTTAAATTTGTATATGACTTACATGTGTTTTCCCCATAATATTTCAGTGCGGTAGTTCATACATACAAAGCTTTAATGTCCAAAGAAGTTTTCAATCACTTTTGCTCATTTTGTTTTAATAATAGCAATATGAGGTCTCAAAGTGATATTTTGTCAATGTTGATGCCCAGAAATTCTATTCATTTTGAAATGAAATATTCAGATTTGCTGAATAACACGATGTTGTGTCCATTATCCAGAACCTTGAAAAGACTTTTTCATATGTCAAACACCTCAATTTAAGATGCGTGAGATGATGGAGACAAATTCACTTTGATGCCATATTTTAAATTTTTGGGGGGAGGGGCACTTGCCCCCCCCCATCCCCCAACGAACTTCCACTCTGGGTGACCGCCCCCATTGCCAATAGATAAAACCGCCTATGCCTCGTATTAAACATTCTCAGAAAATCCTTTTTACCTTTTTTTTCGCCACATGGTGTGTTTAATAAAGTCTTTTGTAAAAATACTTATTTTATCATCTTTCATTTTTTTTCCAACAACTTTAAGAACAAAGTATTTAACAAAGACGCTGGCTTTAAATTTTCACAGTTCAAAATAAAACTACAACTGGTCTGATTTTTCCACAGATATATTTGAAACCAACAAACAACTGTCTGTTTCTCTGTTTGTGTTTTTCTCCGCTAAATGTCTCACATTTGTCGTTTTGGTGGATAAGAACAACACATTTAAACACTTGAATGAATCAGCCTGCCGCCGCCGCCGCACAGCCTCATCCAGAGCAAATTAAATGAAGACCAAAAAAAAGAAGCAACTTATGCCTTCCTTTTTATTCCCCTGATTGCTATTCATTGAGACGCCTCGGAGTGGGCCTGCACAAATGTGTGGTTTTTGAGTGTGCGGAGGAGGTGCTGCGTCTACGAGTGGGTGGGGGTGGGTGGTGGGTGAGAAGTTTGAAAAATTGCATCTTTATCTCGTTGCTCAGAGCTGACACCAATCAGTCTCCAATCCTGACCGGAATTAGTCAAAAAAGCGTCTTTTCTCAGACGCAGACACCAAAAGCAGTAGTAAAAGACGTAAATGTCAGCCATTTTGTTTAACTGTATTTGAGAACTGGATTGAGTGGCCCCTCCCCCTTGGCATTCTAAACAGGAAGTGGCACACAGGAAGCCAAATTTTCATATTTTATTTGTCAGAATTACTATTCTTGCTCTGATACATTTTTTAACGTTCTTAATTATACTACTTTTTTTCTGGATTTTTTTTGCTGTAGTTCAAGTTTTTCAAGTTATAAATTGGCCAATCAGACACCTCAGTAAAAGTAGGCGGAGCCTGCTGGTCCCCATGTCCAAAACCTTTTGAAAGATGTTGTGTAGCCTTCCAACAAGCTCACTCCTGGTTGGCGAGAGTGGTTGTCATAGAAACTTTGACTCAGACCAATCAGTGCTCACTGACTACTTCTCCCACCAACACATAGTGGCAAAAAAAAAATGACGACTTCATTTGTTGGGAGATGGAAGTAAACCACTTTTAACGGCTGATCTCACTAAGAACCCTGTGACCCCAAAAGGGATTCAACAAGTTCTGACAATGGATGGATAGATAGAAAATGTTGAATGACTACAGTAGTCAAGGGTCTGAATTTCTAACAAATAGGAAACTAACTTTTGTCGTTAGTGAATAAAGAAACAGCTTAAAAATGATTTTAAAGACCACACACTTACAGAACAGTTATAGATTTTGGGATCTGCTCTTTGCAGATGATGTTGTCCTGTTGGCTTCATCAATCCAAAACCAAGACCTTCTCATTTTTTGTAACTGCTGTAGAAATTTAATGTATCCCTACAGGAAGTGGACACCATTGATAAAAATTCCCTGTGGTCTAATTCAAAATAGAACAATTTTTTCATGTCTGTGCAAAATGAAACACAACAAAAGTACATTTTACTCAAAGATGACCAACACTACATTTATATTTCAAGTAAAGATGTTTCTTTAGGTCAAACATATGAAGTATTCAGTCTCGTAAAGGATAGAGAACATTTGCAGGATCTAATCCATCAAGTCTCTAATGATAGATATTTTATGTAGATTTTAAAAAAAATGGTATAAGTTTAAAGTCTGAGCGACTTTTGGGTAAAACGGGCTTTAAAGACGATCATCGGTTAACTGGTTACTCAGCTTTCTATGCAGTCAAAGGGAGCTGCATAAATGCACCGCAGGGATTACGGCCAAGTTAATGGTTTATACCAAATTCATTCTTCACACAAGCCTCAAGTGAGGGCCTTCCAGAGGGGAAATATTAATTTGAACCGTCATGAATTATTTCAAATGATTTAGAGTTAGTCATACAGAACTAACACGCAGACTCTGGGGTTTCAGTCCTCGGGCTGTTTCCAGATGTAAAACCCTTTTTTAATGTTTTTCCTGAATGCAAAGAGTCTTCTCGTGCTCTTCCACACGAGTTTCATGTAATGACTTATCGTGCAGCAAAATGAAGATATTTAACTGTTAGACAGAGTTGCATGTGTTACAGATGGGGCCAATGGGAAGGAGGCGCTGGTGCAGGGTTTACGTTTGAAATCTGACTTCTAATAAGGAAAAATCAAGATCTAAAGATTTAAAAATCCAAAAGTAGCAGCCAATCTTAAAATATTGTGATTTTCTGGTCTTTCCAATACTTGACTCTTTGGGGTTACCATTGTGCATCCCTCTTGGTTCTTGTGGTAGCCCCAAAGGCTTTAATACCCCCAATACCCCTCTATCCCTCAATTAATTCACCTACGACTCATTTTTCCTCCAGCAGCTGCTCAGTAACCAACTCTGGCTTACAGTTGGATAGATTAATTAGCAGAAATAAAGTCTCTGCCTATAACCTCTCCCAAAATCTAATAGTCTCTAATTTGTCCATTTCCATAACAACCATATGTGCTGCGTGGTCTTTTTTTCAGGCTTCATCTGGGCGGAGATCAAAGAGATGTGGGACGGCGGCTTCACAGAATACATCCACGACTGGTGGAACCTGATGGACTTTGCCATGAACTCGCTGTACCTGGCCACCATATCGCTGAAGATCGTGGCGTACGTGAAGGTGAGAGCTGCTTTTCTGCTGGTGTGAGGAGGAGAATAGCAAAGATGGGTTCTTCTCAACGTGTTATGTCAGCCCGTGATGCAATGAATGTTTAATGACGGAGCTGAAGGCATGAAGCGGTGCCTTCTGCAGAGAAACATTTGCATTTTAGGGAGCTTTGTGTTTGCAGATTACAAACACAAGATCGCTGCAGATGATTCTTTTTTCTGAGTTACAGTTTATTCTAATACACAAGGACATCACATCTGAGCAGATGCTTGGTAAAAATCTGTTTTGAATGTTTAAAGACTAACATTCAGTCAGGAACATTAGCATTACTGGGATGAAAACATCTTTAAACTGAACAGAAATCTACAAATGTGATGTTTTTGCACCAGTTTAAAAGTCTGTACCAGCAAACCCATAAAAATGTCAAACGATTTCTTGACATTTTAAAGTATAAAACAGCTTCAGACTGGAAAATAAAAACGTCATTTTATGATTCACCACTACAACCTGCCTTCAAATCTAATTTTTACTATTGAAGTGCTTTTAAATTTTAATGTTATTGCCCTCCTATGAAACACTCAACAAAAACAGCAGTTCATAAAATGTAGAGGAGCTAACCAGAGAGTTGTGTCCATACTTGATCACAGCGGAGTGGAGATTCTTGGAGTCTGGTTCAATTACTTGCCTTTATTATGGGGTTTGAAACCCAAAGACTAAAGGACCTAAAAACCTGTGTTATTGCAGAATTCCCTCCATGTAATCATGGTCCAAATCTATCCTCAGAGTGAGACCTTGCCATGTTAGAGAACGCTACAGCAAGTTCCTTAACCCTTGTCCTATCTTATGGGGTCTAGATGACCCGACCCTTATGTTGATGTGTGATCCCTCCCATGACAAAGGTGGATGAAGATGGACAGGATTTTATGTGTTCCATGTACTCCAGTAAAGATAAAAAAATCCTTGAAAAAAAAAAGTTCAGCGTGCTGTCTTGTGGGGTCCAGATGACCTACTTTTAATGTAAACATGCCGAGGGTAGCGCAAGGTTAAAAAAAACAAAAAACAAATAGCAACTCATGCTTTTTATTATCCTTTAGTGTTTTTTAATTAAAAGCCCACTTTGATCAACTTTTGATCTATTTTCAAGTCGTTTCTGGTGGTTGGCCGTGGACCTCGCCTCTGGCTTGTCTTGGCCGTGGACTTTGCCTCTGGCTTGTATTGGCCGTGGACCTCGCCTCTGGCTTGTGTTAGCTGTGGACCTCACCTCTGGCTTGTCTTGGCTGTGGACCTCGCCTCTGGCTTGTCTTGGTCGTTGACCTCGCCTCTGGCTTGTGTTAGCTGTGGACCTCGCCTCTGGCTTGTGTTAGCTGTGGACCTCGCCTCTGGCTTGTCTTGGCCGTGGACCTCAGCTCTGGTTTGTCTTGGTCGTGGACCTCGCCTCTGGCTTGTCTTGGTCGTTGACCTCGCCTCTGGCTTGTGTTAGCTGTGGACCTCGCCTCTGGCTTGTCTTGGCCGTGGACCTCGCCCCCACATGTCCCCAGTTCTATGTGGCTGAACTCTTATCAAATACTTGGTTGTAGAGATAGATGAGCTAATTCTTCTTTAATTGTCCTGGTAAATTACCTGCCCATTCCTGAGGTTTCTTATTTTCTTCCTGAATCAGGTTTTTTTTCTGGAGTTTTTTCTTACCGGAAAGGAGGGTCTTAGGGCAGGGATAACCAGTTTAGTTCAGTCTGTTTAGTTTAGCAATTAGCTATTGTTTATATTTTATGACCGACTTTCTGCCTCTGTACAGTTACTGGCATGATCCCCAATGAGGCAATAGCTTTGTGATATTGGGCTATATAAATAAAATTACATTGAATTATGATGATGCTGTTTTTAGCTAAAATCCAAAAAGTTGTTTTTTCTTGGACATAGTTTCTGTGGAGCGGCAGCTGTTCATTAGTTATTCACCTCTGAGTTGTTGGTGGAACCATTGAGTTACTATGCTAGAGATGCAACGCCATCCCACTATCCTAGGATTTTGGCTTATTGGAACCAGTAGGTACTTCCTGTTTGGAATCCAAGGGGGAGGAGTCCCTCAGTCCACTTCTTATTTACATTCAATAGTATTGACTCAGAACCTCTGCAGATGTCGTCCTCAGGGTCTCATGAGCGTCACTGCGTTTATTTTCTGCTGAGTCAGCAGGAGGCCTGTTCAGCTTTGCTCTGTTTAATTGAATTGTGTTTCTTTTAGAAGTGAGTCCGTGGAGGAAAGCAAACGTTTTGTTTTTGTTTTCAGCTGTGTGATGCTGCGGGACCTCTTCTGGTGTGGTATCTGGTTGTGGATCAAAAGTGATTCCATTGCAATTTATCAAAATATGTCAATTTTGATAGGAGGCAAACGTTTTTTTAATAAATACAAGTTGTTGTTTTTTTTTATTCTGGTAGAATAGAATTTCTTTTGTAAGTGACCTTGATATAAGTGGGATAAACCCAAAGAGGAAGTACCAGCAAGCTTCAAGAGGCCAAAATAACATAGACCTCTATGGAAAAACACCCAACGCAAGCTACTCAAGTTGTAAACTGACCAATCAGAGAACGGCGGGCTCACGTCCGTCGTTCAAAATGCTTGACAGATTTCCTTCTTTCAAGTGGTCAGCGCTCACTCCCGATTGGCGAGAGTGGTTGCCATAGAAACTCAGACCGACTCGGACCATCGCCTGGCTCCAAAAAATTGGCGTTGGAACTAAAATTAAGCCATTTTCTATGGGTGACATCATACTCACTTGCTCCAGTTCTCAAATACAGTCAATATAACTAGATGTTGTCAATTTAGAGTCCGTGATCATCCTGAAGAGTAAAAATCTAAATAATCCTCCTGCTTTCATGTAAGACTTTCTCTTCATGAGGCGAACAGAAGCGCCTTCTGCACACATTCCAGACGTCTGGGCCATCTGTAGCAGTTGTGCTGGCGGATGGTCCTCCCACACACGTGCTGCAGTCACACATGCATCATGTTCACATACATGCCCAGGCTGAAGACACGCTAACAGCCCAACACTCGCAGAAGCTGCTGCCATTTTGTGTTCTTCATTGTGCGTTCAAATATTCATCAGCGGTAGAGTTACTCTAGAGCACGCAACTTTGGTCGTTGTGCGTGTACGAGAGCGCTGCTGAGAGGAGGTGCGAGAGAGCATAAATTAATGAGGGGCGCGGAGGCGGAGCTAACCAGACGGTTGAATTTGGAATGAGGGGGAGGTCACGAACGACTAAAGGAAGATGAAAACGAAAGGTGACGGATAAATGAGAGCTGAGGGTCACGAGGAACTGCTGATGGACGACTGGAATAAAAGCTTGAGAGACGAGGTTATGAGACACGCTGAGATTAACAGAAGTCATAAAAACACGAGTGGAAGGAGTTTCAGAGGAGGGAGACACACTGACGGCGATTGAAGAAGCATCAGGATGTAAACACTATAAGACTGGTCTGTTTGTGTTCAGATTTAGATTGTTAGAAGGTCACATTTTAGATTTGAGGCCAAACCGAGTGAGCTTGAACATGTCCTGATGGAAAAAACATTAGTTTGGAGTCATCTTCCATTGAAAGATCTGTAGCTGAGGTCTTCTACTGGTTTCATTTGGTTTAAATTGAGAAAAACTTCAAAATTGGATTTGATTTTTGAGTCAGCTGATGTCATTTCTCCATGCAGGCGCATGGAGAGGAGGGGGTTGGCAACGGGCCGGGACTCTCTTCATCTCACACACTTAAGCGAGTCCACTTAAGTGGGTTCAGATGTAAAAGTTTCCCAGAAATGTCTTGAGTTGTCTGAGCTTTTGTGACAAACCGGCAAAAAAGAAAAAAAAAGGCGAATACTTAAAACCGCGAATAAGGAAGCGCGAATACACGGGGAAACACTACACATTTAAAAATATTGATTGACAGACAATATATATATATATATTAGTGTGTATGTGTGTTTAAACTATATTACACATTATTTCCACTATGGTCCTAAAACACTCAATAAACCTCAATTTTGAGCAGGAAATAATCATTTTTTTACTATAAAAATAACAAAAACTAAAATCAAGCTACATTTATGTTTTTTAGCCAAAATCACTTTGAGACAAAGTGAAAATGAAAAGAAAAATTGCTAAACAAAGCAAATTGAAGGTCATAACAATGTGCAAAATGTAAAAAAAAAAACAATCAAAGCTGCAGTGAACTACAGTGTTTGAAGGATTTATTCAGGTTTGTCTCATAACTCAAAATGTAAAAACTAAAAACGGTTTTAAAACCTTCACGTTAAGTTTTTAATGAAGACTGTCATTCCTACATCATTGTAAACAGTGGATGTGATTGACAATATACCCGGTTACATGTTAGATTTATTTTTGTTTGTGTTTTTTATATTACAGATCCTCGATTCTTTGTCTATTTTTTTGTCGCTTTTTTTCATGAATGTTTTTCTGTCTCCTTCAGTATAACTCCTCTCGTCCCAGAGAGGAGTGGGAGATGTGGCACCCGACGCTCATAGCTGAGGCTTTGTTCGCCATCGCCAACATCTTCAGCTCGCTGCGACTCATCTCGCTCTTCACCGCTAACTCCCACCTCGGGCCTCTGCAGATCTCGCTGGGGAGGATGCTGCTAGACATCCTCAAGTTTCTCTTCATCTACTGTCTGGTAAGACAAAGTTGCAGCAGCTGATTAGATGATAATTATTTGGATAAAGTGTATCCAGGAATGAAGTCTGGATTGTCTGCATCCTGGACGATCGTGAAGTCATGCTGCACCCTTGACTGGCAGCAGAAGGACGTTATAAGCCTGTTTCATTACAATCAGGGCTCATTAATACCTCCTCCAGGGAGTCGCTAACCTACAACACAATCCACACGTGGATTGCTGCGGTCCCTGCAGTCGCAAAACCAATCAGAGGGAGCCTGGGGCGCCAACACCTCATTACTCCATGCTTACTCAGATTTACGTAACGCCGCTCGCTTTGGTTCTGTTCGAAATCCGCTTCCAAATGGCCTGAAGGAGCAGGAGGTCGACCCCTGAACCCAAACACAACTAAAAGGGTTTGTGTAACCGTTGCATCCAAAGGAACACTTCTGTGTTTGTCTGTGTGACAGGTCCTGCTGGCATTCGCCAACGGTCTCAACCAGCTTTACTTCTACTACGAGACCAAGGCGTCGGAGGAACCGAACAACTGTAAGGGCATCCGCTGCGAGAGGCAGAACAATGCCTTCTCAACGTGAGTACGACAGCCCTTCTGTGCATGTGTCCTGAACCCCAAATTCATCCTGGTGGTTACAGGATGGCGCCATTGTACATCCACAAACACGTTCAAGAAGATGCTAAATATGCGTTCTTGAACAAGCATTCAGTCTAGAGAACATGTGTCAAAGTCAAGGCCCGGGGGCCGGGTCCGGCCCTCCAGATCATTTTATTTTGTTGTTATTAATGGAATTAATTATGACAAAATATGTTTTTATGGAGAGTAAAATATTGAAATTTATTTAAGGTTTAAGTTGATTTGTTCTGAAATGATAGTCCTGACTTTTTATTTTTCATTTTTTTTATTTAACCATTATTTAACCAGGAAAAAATCCCATTGAGATCCATTGAGTCCTGGTCATAATTATGTTAAAAAGTTACAGTTTTAAAAATTGGCATTGGGATAGTTTTTGGACTATTTTGGCATTTACTAAGATTTTTTAGGCTATTTTGGAGTTTAGTTAATATTTTAGCCATATGTTAGGTTTTTTGGGGCTAATTAAGGCTTTTTTTTTTATTTGTCTTGGGCTGTTTTAGAGTTAGGCTAATGTTACACAGTAGCTGTTTTGGCTAATTTAGGCTTTTTTCAGTTTTGTAGTACATTTGAAGTTTAACTGTTTTTTCAGCCTCATATTAGCTGTTTGGTTAACCCAAGTGGGGTTTTTTTTTAGTTTTCTTAAGGCTAATTTAGCAATAAGCTAACATTTTTAGCCTGCTATCAGCTTAAGCATTTTCAGCTATTAACTTCAGTGTTTTTAGCTATTAATTTCAGCACCTTCAGCTATCAGGACTATGATCTTCAGCGGCCAAATTCAGCTTACAGCATTCACACTAGCATTATTGCAGGTAATGCTGTATATATAGTTTATAATTATGTTAAAAAGTTATGATTTTAAAGTTTTAAAAATGTAGTTTCAGAGTGTTCAATAAATGTTTATTTTGTTCGGCCCGCGACCTAACGTGTGTTTTGGATTTTGGCCCCTTGTGTGATTGTGTTTGACACCCCTGGTCAATAGTTTTCACACTAGTTTCTTTTTTCTTCTTGGATGAAAAACAAAAAGATTCTAGAGTTAATTTTTTTTAACCCTTTGATGAAATCCACAAAAATATAGGGTGAATATATATATAAATTTTTTTTGTGATACCTACCTGGAGAGTTTTAATTATGATCTGTTGGGTGATTTGATGTTTTTGCTAGCAACAATGTTAGTTTAAAGTATAAATTTTTCCATGTTACCCATTGTCCTAAATTTGATCCACACATGTTAACATGGTGTTACTGTATTCTAAAGATTAATAAGTGAGATATTCACATTTTTTCAATACACCAAGTATTACCTTAATAAAATGATTAACAATAGCAAAACGTTTTTCCCGCCAAAAGTGTTTCTGAGATTCCATGGAGGCAGCCATTTTGAAATGAGCAGGAAAAGCTTTTCTACTGCCCCTAGTGGAATGATGATGAACTGCAGGGCAGAAAATATAGACCGAGTTACATCCAATAGTTTTTTAAGTAATGTTTGGATCATGCTAATGAAGTTATATGGGGTTTATAACTAAAAGGAAGAAGTTCTGTCATTTTATTTTGAAAGCCGCACTTTTCCCTCACAGCGGTCTGCCGGCGCAAAAGTCAATATTTAATCAGCGGCATTAAATAATTCTGAGAACGTTCACCTCTTATGCAGTTGCTAACAGACAGGAAGTTCAAACTGGATGAAATATTAAACGTGAGTCATTAATATTAGTCGGGGCTGGTAGCATGGCTCCAAGGTGTGTTTGCAATTTACATCTTTCTTACGGAGGTTAATGTTTTATAATATTACCCATAATTATAGGATTCTTAATTTCTTTTGCCCCCCCCCCTCGCTTGAGGCTTCTCTCTGTGAAAACATTAGCAGCCCTGAGTGTTTGTTCCTGTTTGTTAAATACGGGGAAAATGTCAGTAATTAGAAATTCTGCTGAAATCAGGAGTGCGTTTCTAATGAAGCTGTTATGGCGCTTCAGTCTGCGCTCCACTTAATGATATGGAGGCGATGTTTGGTTTGGAGCTGAATTATCAGACCCAAAGAATATTAATGTGCTGTTTGTTCCTCGGCGCGGCAGAGACATTTGCAAATGTGGAACGCTGGTCGCGGGTTTTTGCTTTTTTTTTTGCTGACTGAAAGGCCAACTCTGAATTATGCTTCATATAGCAGAAGGAAGCAGAGCGACGGCCAAGCCGACGCCGTGCGCTGAATTCTGATGAGGCGCCAGCTCGGTTTTAGATAATAGGCGTATTGATCTGCCATCGATTCCATTACAGTAAAGAGCCGGCGGTGAGGAGAGCCGTGTTTGGATCAACCCTCCTGTCACAGTTATGTATATATTTTGGGATAAATGGCATCATCAACACATAATCATGTGTTTAGCAGGTGAAGGGTTCCTATTGAACAATGAATGTGCCTTTTATGTAGGCTTCACAGCTTGATGATTTTCCCTTTCCATCATTTTTACGTCTGGACTTCTGAAGCACCTTTTACATTTTTCTTCATATCCATTCAGGGTAGTCTAGTGTTTAGGGATGGGTCCCATTTGTAGTTGTCAAATTGGTATTTCAAAACCATTCCGGTGTGAACAGTGCTTCAAAAATGGAAAAAAAACACCACCAACACCAGTTTTTACCAAAAACATTTAGAGTTCATTCATATTTTTTGCTGTTTTAGCCAAAAACATGTCATTTTTATGGTTATAGTTTCTGGAGAATGACAGGAGTTCACCACTACATTATGGGCGGGACAGAGGTAAGCCTCGGCTGATATCCCATCATCCCCTAATTTAGCCTATGTCCAAATTCCTTCCCAACTCACTACATATTGCACAATCAAGTGCACTAGAAATTTCCCAGAAGTCTTTGCAAAAAACTTGTGTACATCAATGCTCACTATTAATAAATATAGACAACAGTGCATTGCGATTGAACATTAAACCATCCACATTTTCATCATCAGAACACAAAGGATTCATGAATGGACGTCGTGAAATATTTATTTGATTTTCACTTCATGAAATCCGTGACTTCATATCCGGCGTTTAGAAAATCTCAGAGTTTGGATATAGACGTACTCTTCTGCTAGCTTGCAGCCCCTCACACCCCCAAGCTAACATTAGCGGTGCAACAAAAAGGGCGAGGAATATTGGAGCTATGTAGCTGGGCAGTTTTGAACATGATCTAATACTAAAAGTCACCCTCTTTTTTTAAGTTTGGGACACAGTTTTACTTTTTATAGGAAGAGAACTTGATTAGCTGCCAATAAAGAGCTTTACATGAAAACATTTGACAATTTTAATAACCAAAAGCAAATACACACACATATATATATAAAACCCATACAATGCAAATGACACAAAGTTGTGTCATCGGCGTAGCTATGAACACAAACGCCATGCCTCCTCAATTGGCAGCATATGTACATTAAAAAGTAATGGGCCTAAAACTGATCCTTGGGGGACCCCACAATTACTTTCACAGACTTTTGAGGAGCATTTATCTATACTTACATAAAATCTGTGCGATAGGAGTAAAACCAGATAAGAACAGAGCAGAGGCCAGAACTTCTCAGTCTACCAAGTACTGAATGAGTTGCTCAGATCCAGTTCACTATAAAAGGGAAATATTGGATCAATTAACAAAAGCTCTGTCATTTTTCACATTTAATAATATTAGTGTTTATCAAATTAATTATTTAAGTTGAGTAAAGCATCAACTCAATATTTAAACTAATACATTTAAATGTAACAAACAGCTTTTGTTGATTGTTCCAATGTTTCACTTTTACAGTGAAGAACCAGAACTGAGTTTCAGAGAGTTTACAGCTAAGATCACTTGGTATTTTACAACGGCTGACTCTGTATTGACTCTATTTGCTCACAAATGATTCTATAAATGTTTGGAAAATGTTTCCTCGCATTGAGAGACTGATGGTTTTCCTGTTGATTCCGTGCAGAGCGCCTCATTCCTAGGAGGCGGCGGTGGAGGTGAGGCTTTGGTTCAGATGGTGTGAGACTGAAAAAGACAAAAAAAACAAAAACGCTCTGAGCAGACGCGTCTTCGTCATCGCTGTGAATCAGCTGAGTCTGAGAGAAAAACAAAGCGAAAAGAGCAAAGCCGTCGCCGCGGTGACGACCGAGGTGGCGCATTATGCAAGTGCGGGGACGGCCGCCCCGCTGGCGGCACAGTCTGCGCCGGGATTCATCAGTTCACAATGCCAGGGATTATGTTGATGTGTGATAATCCCGCCATCACAGCATCACTTCCTGTCTGGGCCCAGGTGCCTCCTATCCCTCTTCCTCCTCCTCTTCCTCACACTCATCTGTACTTCACACACTCTTATCACCACTAATGTGTGAGATCCTTTCACACCCAGCAGAGTGTGGATCATCATTCTCTCATAAATGTTGTTTTGTTTTCTTTAAAGCTCTCGGGGGTTTTGCACTCAGCTCTCCTACTTTAGGGCGAGCGGCCAGATTTCTGATGCTCCTGAACACATCATCTGGGATTAGACAAAACATTCTGGCATTTTACACCAACATTTTAAATATGCAGTTCATGTTTTGATGTGAACTACACAGGTTAAAGCCAAATGTATTCAAATTGGAAGAATATTAGACGTTCAATCAAAGAGTTTTGGGGAAAAAAACAAATTAAGATTATTTGTTCTACACCTACCGATCGTTTATTCAGTACAGTTTGCTAGTACTGGATTGGACCCTTCAGAACTGCCTTAATCCTTGGTGACAAAGATCCAACAATTTACTTAAAAACATTCTTCAGAACATTCGTTGGAGTTGCTGGCATTCGTTGGAGTTGCTAGCATTCGTTGGAGTTGCTAGCATTTGTTGCAGTTGTTAGCATTTGTTGGAGTTGCTAGCATTCATTTGAGGGGCTAGCATTCATTGGAGTTGCTAGCATTCGCTGGAGTTGCTAGCATTCGCTGGAGTTGTTAGCATTCATTGCAGTTGCTAGCATTTGTTGGAGTTGCTAGCGTTCATTGGAGTAACTAGCATTTTTTGTAGTTGCTAGCATTCGTTGCAGTTGCTAGCATTCGTTGGAGTTGCTAGCATTCGTTGGAGTTGCTAGCATTCGTTGCAGTTGTTAGCATTTGTTGGAGTTGCTAGCATTCATTTGAGGGGCTAGCATTCATTGGAGTTGCTAGCATTCGCTGGAGTTGCTAGCATTAATTGCAGTTGCTAACATTCTGTGGTGTTGCTAGCATTTTTTGTAGTTACTAGCATTCGTTGGAGTTGCTAGCATTCGCTGGAGTTGTTAGCATTCATTGCAGTTGCTAGCATTTGTTGGAGCTGCTAGCGTTCATTGGAGTAACTAGCATTTTTTGTAGTTGCTAGCATTCGTTGGAGTTGCTAGCATTCGTTAGAGTTGCTAGCATTCGTTGCAGTTGCTAGCATTCGTTGGAGTTGCTAGCATTTGTTGCAGTTGTTAGCATTTGTTGGAGTTGCTAGCATTCATTGGAGTTGCTAGCATTCGCTGGAGTTGTTAGCATTCATTGCAGTTGCTAGCATTTGTTGGAGTTGCTAGCGTTCATTGGAGTTACTAGCATTTTTTGTAGTTGCTAGCATTCGCTGGAGTTGTTAGCATTCATTGCAGTTGCTAGCATTTGTTGAAGTTGCTAGATTCGTTGGAGTTGCTGGCATTCATTGGACTGGTGTCATTTGAGTCCAGAGAACTCATTGTCATGTTCAAGAAACTCGTCTGAGACGATTCCCGCTCTGACATGGTGGGAGTACTCATCAGAAGATGCTCCCTCCACGTTCAACATCTAGACTCCTCCTCGGATAAGCTCCTTAAGCTGGAATGAATTAATCGCTCTCTGCCAACTGTAAACACACTGAGATGCTTTTGTTTTTCCTGCACACAAACAAGATTTCTCTGTCACACGCCAACACACAACAACAGACACACACAGCGCACACATCACAACAGAAGCGCGCCACACACGGCGAGTCTGTTTCTCGGCTGGACTCCCACAAAGCAGCAGAAGTAAAAACAGTGAAATGACTGTGAGGATCAGCTGCAGCCGTTTATCCTCGCTTTAGTGGAGAAAGATGAGAGGAGAGGATGGGAGATGGAGTGGAAAAGAAGAAGAGAGAAAAAACAGCTGGGGTGAAGAATAGGAGGAGGATCACAGAAGACTAGAAAAGGTGGATTTACAAATATATATATGTTTAGGACAAATATGTGAAAACATGAACATGTTCAAGGAATATGTAAGAACCAAGAAAAAGGCAAAGCAAAACAAATAAGGGAAAAAATAAAATAAAAATGATAAAAACTGGTGTGAGAGAGGAGGAGAGAAGGAGTAAAAATGGAAAGAAAAAGTCCAACTTTTGTGTTTACGTTAAAAAAGAAAAATGTATGTTTGCTTGTAATAATTATTTTAATATTTTTTAAGTATCACTACCATATTAAAGAGTTAATTTCCATTTTTACAATAACCTGTCAAAAGGTTTTTTGTAAAATCTGATTTTGGCTTAGATACTACTTTTTTTTTTTTTTTTTTCATAAATACAATTTTATTCCAACGTGATCACAGAGGCAGCCTAAAATATTTTAAAAATTCCTAAATTAGCCAAAACAGCTAGCATGTAGCTAAAATATTAGTTAAACTTCAAAATAGCCTAAAAAATCTTAGTAAATGCCAAAATAGTTCTAAAAGCTAGCAGAATGCTGTTTTTAAAACTTTAAAACTGTAACGTTTCAACATATTTATGAAAAATAAAAAGGCAGGAATATTATTCCAGAATAAATCAACATAAACCTTAAATAACTTTTGATATTTTACCCTTCATAAAGATATATTTTGTCAAAATTATACAAGTTGGAGATCGGCGCAAGACAACATCGGGTCATTAATAACAATAAAATAAAAAGATCTGGAGGGCCGGATCCGGCCCCCGGGCCTTGACCTTGACGCATGTGCTCTATGACATATTTAGTGGAGAATACGACGGGAGAAGTAGTATGTCTGAGGAAACTCAGTCAAGTTGGAAACGTACCAAAACCACCTTGAAGACTGGTCAGAGTGGCTCCTGGTCCCAAACCGGGAACCACTTGGGTGTTCTCATACACCTGGAAATTTGTTCCAGATATTTGTTTGTACTCTTGACAAGGTGTCTCGATGGGAAAACTAGAGTGTAAAGAGGACAAAATGAAGGAAAAGTAAGAAGTCTAAAGCTGAGTTTAGGGCGTCCTCCTCTCCTCCTATTATCTCCCCTGGCGCTCAGGTCCTCCCTTCTTTCTTGTTTCATAACTGGCACAATATCACGCTTGGTTGCTTCACTCCCTCTTGATTCAATTGGCCCTCTCCCTGCGCTTCCCGCTCCTCGGTGAAACTCCCCTCTCCTCCTCGCTCCTCCTCGCACCATCACTCAAACGCTGTTTATGAGCAGACGCAGAGTGCTGATTGATAGTGATCACCGGCGCACACACGCCGGTAACAATACACAGTCCTGCAGCGCGCCGCAATGAAAATAAATGTTGCAGCCTTGAATCTTTTATACGGCGGAACTATAACACCCTGCAGACAGGCCTCTGTCGGTGTCATTCTCCTGATGTAGAGTCGAGCGCTGCCAATTGTGGCTTCATCAAAAATTCAATAAGCGCCGCTGTAACCATCACACAGAGGGAGCGATGACACGGAGAGGTGAGGAGAGGAAGACGGGATGGAAACAACTGCAGGGAATGAAAGAGTGGACTCGAAAGGAGGTTCTGTATCAGGAAGACGAATGGACGAAAAGAGGAAGACGTAATGAGATGAGAGAAAGTTAGGAGGCGTCCCATGAAGTCGATGAAAAAAGTTTCAATGTCGACTTAATCTGACTTTCAGCAGAAACAAGATCTCTGATAAAATGTTCTGTTTTCTTTAAAGGAACAGAAAACTTCAGAATGATGAGCAGAAAATGACTTTAGATACTAACTAGTACAAGTTTATGGATGGATGGATGACAGATGGATGGAGGGAATAATTGTTGACGGATGGATGGATAAATGGATAGATGGATAGATAGATGGATTGATTGCTGATGGATGGAGAGACGAATGCAAGGATGGATGGATTGTTGATGGTTGAACAAATGGATGGATGGACGGACTGACAGATGGATGGATGGACGAATGGATAGACGGATGGTTTGTTGATGGATGAATGGATGGATGATGGATGGATGGATGGATACATGGATAGATGGATAGACAGACGGATGGATTCTTGACGGATTAACGGACGGATTGATTTTTGATGGTTGAACAAATGGATGGATGGATGACGGATGGGTGGATGGATGTGTCGACAGATATATGGATGATTGGATGGATGGATGACAGATGTATGGATGGATTGATGAATGGACAGATGGATGGATGAACTGATGGATAGATAGAGAGATGGACGGATGGATGGGTTGACGGACGGACAGACGAATGGATGGATAGATAGATAGATAGATAGATAGATAGATAGATAGATAGATGGATGGATTGCTGATGGATGGAGAGACGAATGCAAGGATGGATGGTTTGTAAATGGATGGATGGATGGATGGATGATGGAAGGATTGCTGATGGATGGAGAGATGAATGCAAGGACGGATTGATTGTTGATGGTTGAACAAATGGATGGATGGACGAACGGACAGATGGATGGATGGACAAATGGTTTGTTGATGGATGGATGGATAGACGGACGGATGGATTGTTGATGAATTAACGGACGGATTGGTTGTTGATGGTTGAACAAATGGATGGATGGACGGACGGACTGACAGATGGATGGATGGATGAACGGACAGATGGTTGGATGGACAGATGGACAGATAGACAGATGGATGGACGGATGGATGGATGGATGGGTAGACAAATGGATAGATGGACGAATTGATTGTTGAGCAAATGGATGGATGCACAAACATACAGATGGATGGATGGATGGGTAGACGGATGGACAGATGAATGGATGGATAGATGGATGGACGAACAGACAGATGGATGAATTAACAAACGGATGGATGGGTGGATGGATTATTGACGGATGACGGATCCATGTTCTGACCCTCCAACCTTCCGTCTCTGCTCAGGTTGTTTGAGACCCTCCAGTCTCTCTTCTGGTCCATATTCGGGCTGCTGAACCTCTACGTGACCAACGTGAAGGCCCGCCACGAGTTCACCGAGTTTGTGGGGGCGACCATGTTTGGAACGTACAACATCATCTCTCTGGTGGTTCTGCTCAACATGCTGATCGCCATGATGAACAACTCCTACCAGCTCATCGCCGTGAGTCCACAGATTCCCTTTTGAGTCAAGGGAATGCTTTAGTGTCCACTTCCTGTTAGTAGTTAGTCACTGTTGAGTCCTTTTTAAATAGTAAATATAATATTTTAAATTTTGTGTATCACAAAAATAGCAAAAAAAACAATTGAAAACTATAGCCGGTGTCTAACCACAAACGTTGGTAGACGGTAATCTTCTCCCCTCCATTCTCGTCCTGCAGGATCACGCCGACATCGAGTGGAAGTTCGCGCGCACCAAGCTGTGGATGAGCTACTTTGACGAGGGCGGCACGCTGCCGCCTCCGTTCAACATCATCCCCAGCCCCAAGTCGGTGTGGTACCTGCTGATGTGGCTCCACAACAAGCTGTGCAGCAGAGGACAGCCGCCCGGGGAGGACTCGCACAAATGTGAAAACCTGCGCGAGTTCACCGTGAGTACACAAAGCTGGATCCTCCGGCTGTTTCGTTTTTAAAACTTCAGTTTGAGCAGGAACACAAATAAACATCTTTTTTAAAAATTAAAACTGTTTGGCAGAAGAGTCAGAATCGGATGATCGGCACCACCTGACCCTCCCAGCGTCCAGCTGAGGACGTCTCTGAAGCTTCTGTTATTGCATCGTGTCCAGCTGCAGCAGAAAGTAAAAACAAAAAGATAAATCTGGAAGAAAGCACACAGCCTGCAGGCAAAGTGTCGAAACCATTCAGTAGTCGAAATGGGATTTTTCTGGACATTTTGTTACATAAAAATGACATGAAAGTTAAACAATGGTTGATTTTTCTGTCCCCCATCAGTCCTGTGTTCATGTGACCCCTGAACCCATACTCAAAAAGTCACCAAAATATGTCATTGAAAGTCCACTGACGAAACCAAAACCCACACGTCAGGGATATCCAAAGGAAGTTTAGAAATTATTATGGGATTGTCAACAGTTGGAGTGATGGGAAACCCGAAAACAACAAATCCAGGAGTGCAGAAAAGGAATCTAATGAACTGGAGGGAACATGGCAAAGACGGGTCCAGAGTGACAGTTTGTGACACCGGCGCAGGAATGTAACCGACTTTGGTTCAGGAACGTAGACCCTTAGACTCGGTCAAAGTCAAAGTCCCACTATTTGTCACACACCTAGGTGTGTGAAATTTGCTCTCCACATTTGACCCCTCCCCTGGGGGAGCGGTGAGGTGCAGACACAGCTGCGCTCAGGAACCATTTGGTGGTTTAACCCCCTAGTTCAACCCCTTAATGCTGAGTGTCGAGCAGGGAGGCACTGGGTCGAGTCTTTGGAATGACTCGGCCGGGATTTGAACCCACAACCGAACATTTTGTTTATCACACGACCTTTGACCTCAGGAAGAGGTCTCCAACTTGAATCTCTTTTGGACATTTGGTGTCTCATTTCTAACTTAGAATTTAAAAGCTAAACATTAAAGTTTCCTGTATTTCCTTGTGAATAAAACAGTAGACCATGTTTTTATTCTGTACAGATTTAAATAAATCTTTTGCTAATTGATCCAGAACCAGGCGGTCCTTCACCCATAACTGAACCAGAACCACTTCTTTATTCCTTGTCTGTAATTTTGACGTTTTTCGAGCTGATTTCTTGGTTGCATTAAATGAAGTCGTCTCTTTGACCGCCTGTCCGGCCCACTTGGTCACCTGAGAGTCACTGATCTGCTTTCGGATGACTAAAGAGCAGAAAAAGGTCCAGGAATGAAATGATTTTACAGAAATATGTGCATGGACATCAGCTGTGCGTCTGAAAGCGCAGAGGGAACATCGGCACATAAACATGTCCTGATAACAGTCCAGTCATCTGTAGAGACCGGAGCTGGCTGCGCAGTGATAGCACACTGTTTCACACCTCACACACACACACAGAGTGCAGCTGGCATGCTCACCTCAGCTGTAGTCAGCCGAGTTACATAAACCGAGCTGCCCACAAAGGTTCAGAGAGCCTGGCAGCTCTGCTGCAGAGATCTGATGGAGATGAAGACGCGCGTTTGAGTCTGCGTGTGCACAAGCAGAAAGCGAGCGGCGCACATTCAAAGCAGCCGTGGCTCTGAGGAGAAACACAAGGAGATTCAGAGGAAGATGAGGGGAGGAAGGCTACAGGTTTGTGTGGGGGTTTGAGTGTTCGTAGAAATGAGTCAGGCCTGTAAGTTTCTGCTCAGATAGACTCGCTGCTTCAGGGGTGCTGGTTGGTGCACAGCTGTCCTCGCTCACAGGAACAGGAAGGGCTCGTCTGGAACTCTAGAAAAGTGGTTAATTTGGAGATGAGAGTGACAGTGACAATACAATAACAGACTATCTATTAAGTACATACACTTGTGTAGGGCGTTGATCACTGACCTGTACAAGTGCTGTAGGGTTTTGCGTTGTCTGGGTCCGTAGAAGGTCATAAAGAGGAGTGTAGGTGTGTCTTGAAGTTCCCTTGAGGCCCATAAGGACCCTCAAGAGATATAATGTAAAGGGAACGTACCATTTTTGTGTGAGTAGGTGTATCGTGAAGTGTTCGTAATGGTAATGTAAGTTGCACGCACTTATCACTGTATCACTGTATCACTGCATGTGATACGCAAGTGCCCATAGATCACCCGCACGATGTCTATACAAACTACACTCTGATTGACTCCAGACTTGAACCTGTGTCCCTAAATCTTCAGTATTGTACTTGTATCCTCAAGTCTTCATTCCTGACCCAGTGTCTCCGAATCTTTGTTCCTGACGCAGTATCCTTGAGTCTCCAGTCCTGATCCTGTGTCCTCAAGTCTTCAGTCCTGAACCAGTGTCCTCAAATCTTCAATCCTGACGCAGTATTCTTGAGTCTCCAGTCCTGATCCTGTGTCCTCAAGTCTTTAGTCCTGACCCAGCATCCTCAAGTCTTTGTTCCTGGACCATTATCCTGGAATCTTGGTTAATGACCCAGAATACTCTAGTTCTCATTCCTGACCCAGTGTCCTTGAGTCTTCATTCCTGACCCAGCATCCTCGAGTCTTTGTTCCTGAACCAGTATCCTGGAATATTTGTTCCTGACCCAGCATCCTCTATTCCTCTTTCCTGACCCAGTGTCCTTGAGTCTTCATTTCTGACCCAGTACCCTCAAGTCTTTGTTCCTGACCCACTATCCTCTAGTCTTCATTCTTGACCCAGTGTAGGCCTCTACATTCCTAAGCCAAAATCAGTCAGTGTCCATGTTACCAGGAACTTTGTCCTGAACCGTTTCTCTAGACCTGTCTTTGTAATATTCCCTCCAGATAAATAAATTCCTTTTCTGCACTCCAAGATTTGTTGTTTTTGAGTTGCCCATCACTCCAACCTTTGAAAATCCCATAGGGATTTCAAAACTTCCTTTGGATTTCCCTGACGTAGGTTTTGGTTTCATCAGTGGATTTTGAATTGTATCTTTTTTTTAGACCCATAATAGATCCTATTGACTGGAAGTGACTTCTCCCCCTTCACATTCTAAACTGGAAGTACACACAGGCTCCAAGAATCCAAAATCCCCTTGACTTCTAAAGAGAAATAAACAGCTATTACTCACCAAGAAGGACAATGAACTGGCAACATATCCCAATCTTATTTGTCCATACTCTATCAACAAACTGAAGGGTTTGTATCAACCCTTGATGTGAATTTTGGAGGCTTTATACCGTAGCATCCATGTTTGGGGCATATTCCTGTCAAAATAAGAGCACCAGATACCCCCCCACTTTGCTATTGACCAAGTACCTGCCCCCATTTGGTGCGTCCCATTCGTCGTGGATAAATAGGCTTTAGATAGCTCTGCCTGTCGGACATATGGCGGTACTAAAAGTTGCCAGGCAGAATGAATCCTTCCACCACAGAGATAAACGCTTTGTCATCAACATTATGACCAACCAGGCCATCTGCCTGTAGCTAACTGCTTTATTTTCCAAACATTCCTAATTTTTCCCACAAATAATGAGTGACTTGATTGGCTAACACTCCTGTTAAAAGTTTAATACAAATTATCCCACAACTGTTCAGTCAGGAGCAAAAATCTTCTTATTTGGAGAAGTTTAAGATTTTTCAAATTAAAAGCATTACTTTTATTTAAAAAAAAAAAACTAGATGCGAAATCATATTAAAAAAACACAATGGCAATTTAAAAAGCAAAATAATTGATATAAAATAAAATACATTACATTTTAGAAATCAAAACAAAATTAAAAAAAAAGAAAATGTTTTGGAAAACAAAAGTAATTTCCATGAATCAAAATGTTAAAAAAATGAAAGGAATTATGGGACAACTTTTGTATGTATGCGGATATTTGATGATGTGGCCGTAAAAAGTCAAATTTCTAAAACCTAACATCATCATTCAATCAGCGATGTCCCATAGTACCTACCTTCTCCGGATTCTTCTTGTGTTTCATTTTTTATTCTGATTTATGGAAACGTTTCATTTTTATTTCATTTTATTTATTTGAAATTGTGTTTTGGTTTCTAGGATTTTATTTATATTTTCAGAAAATTTTATGTTTCTTTTTTTTTTTTTTTACTTTTTCTTAATTGTTGTGATCTTTAACATATTCTATATCCATAGTTTAAATGTTTGTTTTTTTAAACATTTAATTTATTTAAAACTATTTATGTTTTGTATTTTCCTGTAAAATCCAGTTTACTGTAATAAGAATGAATAATTTGATTTAAGCGCTAGAACGATGGAGAAAAACCAAAGAAAGGAGAGAAACATGAATTATAGACCATCTTATAGATTTAAGCGGTTTTGCTTTTTAGCTATAATATCTAAACATTTGAAATTAACATCACTTATGACACTTTAAAAAAATTATAAATTGTAGTTCAAAAAATTTGGCATCTAAGTAAGCACCGTTAGTCCAAGTCCTCGACCCTTGAAGCATGAAGGCCGGATCAATTATTCATTAATTTTGATGATGTTGTGAAAGTTGCTCTGAAATCTCATTTTTTGGGACAATCGCGGACTGACAGACCTGCAGACTGTGTCTACATCAACCAACTCAGGACAGAAGAAATGTAATTTCCCACTGAGCATTGATGAATGTTCTTCAAAATAAAACGGATTCCAACATATGAAGATAAACTAATGATGGGAGTAAAACACAAGATAAATCTTCAATATTACACACAAGGAAATATGAAGACCACGAAAAAGGGTAGGAGAAAATATGGATGTTTGTCAAACAGATTAAAATCCTCCGGAAAGTAGGATTTTCATTTGCTGAGTACAATGAAGAAATATGTTTGAAATGTCCAGTGATTCGACTAAAAGAAAAATTGAGACAGCGTCAAGATTTAGGACCAATTTCCGTTAGCAATTTTCAAACGGGTACCATCTGCAGATATGGAAGTTATTGAAAGTTGATTTGGTTTCCGGTACTTATCAGCAGCCTGGTGTTGAAAAATGAGCTGCCAGAGTGCAACAGCAGCCCGGCTTAGGTATTAAATCAAGCCAACTGTAATGTTTTGTATTTATATATGACGGCTAGTGAGAGCCTCACAGGAACACACTGGACCTCAGTCTCAAGAGCGTTACTTTATACTCTCGTAAATGTTGATTAGAGCGTTGAGGACAAAGTTAAACCAAACCGGTAAAGTTGTATTACCTGTGATAATGCTAGTGTGAATTATTTTTGGTGAAAGTAATCAATGAAAATTCTGAAGCTTTGCACAGAAAATGGTGACACAATTTACTTTAATTGCTAAAGGGATTTCCCAAAATCTATGTTGAATTTGCTTAAAGACTGGAAAGACGGTTCTCCAAAGTTATGTCCGTTTTCAGTGGTGATAAATGATTCACTTGGTTCAGTATTCTGGATCTATTACATATGGAGAAGTTGAGTAAAAATAAAAAGTGTCGTTCTCCCAGAAGAAAGCCATTTGTTATTATTTGTTTTTCTTTTGTTTTACAATGTGGACGCCTTCAATTCCGGGATGACCTCTGTGTGAAATATCAACCTGCCTGGGAAGAGAAATTGCAGCCGAGGTTGAACAGAGAGGACTAGAAGTGTGGAAGCAAAGCCATATGGAACTCTGGGAAATCATGAATGTTGGATTACTGTGTTAAAATACGATCTTCTTTTCACAGGAACGCCATGCTGACAGCCTGATCCAGAACCAGCATTACCAGGTAAGAACCTGCACTCACCTTCATACCTGTTTGAAATCCATCACTCCTGCTCTCACATTCAGATTTGTTCCAAAACGTCTATTTACAAGGATTAATTCAAAATCTGGAGTTATAGATACGTTTACAGTCACTTTTTGCACAAGTATTCAATCATTATTATTGTAAGATATGTCTGTTATTTTCTTTAGAAATAAAAAAAAAACAACCCAAACCTATAAGGATTGATCCCATTGGCCATCCTGTCTGGAATTCAAGCTTTATTGTACAAAACCAGCCAATTGCTTCTTGAGAAAATGGCAGGTCCTCATCTTTGCAGACGATGCTGCTCTTTATTTGACATAAATTGTTTGTTATAGACTTTTTGCTTCGCCATTCTCAAATATATTGTCAAAAAACTATAGCCTACACCTGGATGTTGAATCATTTTAAAGATCTACTTTGATGAAAATCATGGTTTTGGTGTTTTTAACATATTTTTGTGGAACCTCTTCAAATGTTTTCAGATCCTCATCTTTGCAGATGATGATGCTCTTTCTGTCAGAGGCTGTTTGTTATCCAGACTTTATTTTACTGGATACTAAAGATGTTGTCAAAAACTGTAGCCTACACCAGGAAAATTACGTTTTTGCTGTTTGTAACACGTTCTTTTCATAAGACGGAGGACATATACTGAGAAAATTAAGCTTATAATTTTATTTCTGAATATTTATTTATTATTATGAATCAAAGCAGATGATAAACTGTCCTTTAAAAACAAGCTTATTTGTGATACAAATAAGATACGCTGGGCAGGAAACAACCTCCCTTCTCTGAGCTCTCTGCAACGTGAGGGGAATGGGGGTTGGTGTTGCTCAATACCAACGGTCCTGCCTACAACTCAGAGGTGAACTTCTAATGATCTACGGCCACTCTGCAGAAACTATGTGCTCTAAAACATTAGTTTTTGGTGAAAATGCTTAAAGGACCACTGGAAATGCTTTGAAAATATTTCAAAATATATCTTTATAATAGGTCCTTAGATTCAAAAAAAAGTCCAGAGTAATGCTTTTTAACAGGGAATTGTATTTTTTTCAAGTTGTATTTGCTATTGTTACTTCTACTGTAGTAAATTTAAAAAAAGCGATGCGGCCATCCAGTATTAAGCTGTATTTTTACCAGAATGAACGAACCAAACAACCCCAAAAAACTTGATGGTTTTTTATGTCAAATTCTATCTCAGATATGTCAGAAATATTTGTGTGGTCCAACTGTTTGGAGAATAGTTTTATATTAATAGTGCACAATTTTTTTCCACAGAAACACTAAAAGTAAAATTGTTTGGACAACTCGCGATACATACCCAAGTCGTCACATATTGAAGTTTGGTTAAAGATCCCTCCGCGTCAGTTTTTGACGTTTTGGGTGTCCCCCAACTTGTATTTTTTTTTATGTGCTGGCTGTTTGTAAAATCAAGGGTCCTCAACCTTCAGGACGTGGTACTGGATGTGGACTGGTCCTCAGGACGCGTCCAGTATCTGTACCCTAACCCAGTTTTGGTTTGCGTCAGGTGTTGGGTTAGGGTACCGGTACTGGGTTTGGTACCAAAATGAAGCCGCTATGAACTGGACCTCATCAGTTTGCTCGTAACAGCTTCATAGGACTTGTGGTGCGCTCCGTGTCGTGGTACTGGACTTGTTTCAATTCGCAGCCTGGAGGTTGGAGACCCGTGATTTACTGGGAACATCCAGCACATCGAAAAACGACGAGTTGGGGACATCCAAAACATCAAAACGTGATGCGGAGGGGACCTTAACCAAACTTAACTTGATAGCCCAAGTCGTCACACATTGCCCAAGTTGCAAAGGTTTTACTCAAAATGTAGTGTTTTCCTTAGATATGAATATAATTTCTTTTGATGCATCAAAAGTCTCATTTTCAAAGAAACTGAAGTTTCTGTTACATTGAGATGTAGCGATGAATCACTGGGCTGAGCTGCCAATCAGGATGCCAGACCACATACTGATTCACTGGAGCCAGAGGGAAAGCTACGCCAGGAGGCAAAAGGCAGTCGGTCATCGGTTTTAACAACATCCCCAACAGTCGATCAAGGCGCTGAAGGGTCCATAAACCAGCAGCCTTTTAAAGTTGTCAGTTCATGTGTCGGATTTTAAAGACCAAACTGATTTGCTTCTGGCAACTGGAGTCGTCATTTTGCTATTGGGCTTGAATTTTTTTTTTTTTTTTTTTTAGGAATTTGTCCAACAAATCAACTGAGACGGAGCTTTTATACTTCAACACCTCAGAACTGGCAGTGAATACACCCTCAGCATTGCCAGTACTTTGTTTCCTGGCAAACGCGGCCGGTTCCTTTAATTCCGTCCTTGTTTTCTGTATTGTTTTGGGACTCTGTCTATTGCAGTAACGGAGTATGTGGCACATTTTGGCAGAGGTGCTGAGTGACGGCGTGCTGTTTGGTAGTCACAGGTGTTGGTCGTGGGTGGATGCTGGGTCCATGCGCGTTCTTGTGTGTGAAGTATAGTAGTTTAGGGCTGCCTCCCACTGAGCGCTAAATACTTGTGAACATTTTCTTTGGTCTGTGAATCAACTGAAGTGACCTCTCTTATTTTATGAGTTCTTGACGGTCACATTTAGAGAAGATTTGGAAGATTTGTAGATTTGTCAAACTGAACGGATTCTATACAAGACAGACGGCATGAAGGAGATTCTATAATCGCTATAATCTATAATATAATTGTCGATATCTTATAGATTGTATTGACAATTGTATTGGTCTACAGCCAATCAGGTCATGGAACACGTAAAAAAATAAACGTGCAAAATAGCCCTGAAAAAAATGTGCAAACGTTGAACTATAATATAAGCAAATGAAACATTGTATTGACTTTCTTTGAAGTACTGTAGCTCCCCTCCCCCTCCCCTTCTCCCTATCCCTACATTTATTAGTGAGTGGGACCTGGTGGCAGACAAGATGGCGGCTAAAAATCATTTGCCAGTAGGAAGTCCAAGACCAGAAATCCCCCTTTGGCGCCGCACATTACAGTCAAAAATACTCTTGTATTTGGTTGAAATAGATTAATATACTTGGTGACCATAACAGATACTTTTTTGATTTTTTTTTTGCATTTCAAGCTTTAAACCTTCACTACCCGAGATGTTTCTGTCAAATCCCACAATACTCTTTGACATACCATGACTTCCTTATACAACAACGTGAATTAGCTGATCTGCAGAGAAAAGTGGTTTGATGGAGGTAATTAAAAGTAACCGATTCGCAACACATTACTAATATAAAGTGTTATATAACAGTGCAAATCCGCTTTATCCACAACAGAATAAGCCGATTCACGTTGATTGCGGACAGGGTTTAAGCTAACGTACGCACTGGTCTATGTAAAAATGTAAAAATCTTAGCAGTTTTACAAATCTTAACACTTTTGTTAATATTCTTTAATAAAGCATTTACAAAAAAAACTTTAATTAAAGTGGCTACAACTCAAATTTTGTGGAGTTTCCGCCTTCGACTAATTATTAGCCGCCATCTTGTCTGCCACCAGGTCCCTCAAATAATATTAAAACTTTAAACAGTCATGTTTAAACAAAATGTCAGTACTTACATTTAAATGTAAACGTGTGCTTCAGAGCACACCTGCGTGAAAAAATGCGTTGCTCCCCCGCGGTACAAGCGTGATTCCGAATGCCTTATCGGGGGAGGGGAAACCAGCCCTAATAAAACTGTTTTGGACACCATTACCCCTTCAAAATGGGAAGGAGTCATAGGGCTATGGAAACAATTTGGATTTAATTTGTAATCGTTTATGCAATTTAACTCTTTACTACCGTAAAGCTACCGTCAGCACAAAGCTGCTTTTCTTAGTGTCAAGTGGAAATTTGTTAATTGCATGAATGGTGAAGTGTTTCAGTAGTTCATGGACCGTCTATTCTTAAAGGTCAACCGTTAGACCGTCTATAAAGAACAACCTAAGAAAAAATAAAACATGAGAGTTCCTTCAAATTTACCGATTTCTCGCCATGTGTTCCAAGTATCACTTGATAATTCTCCTACATATTTCTCGTTTTTACCGTCAGCAGAGCAGCAGGCAGTTCACCGATGTTTCTCTTCAGCAACAAAGACATTTAATAACCCGAATTATTTCATTACTCAGCCAAGTGCGCATTTCTATTCACCTGAGTCCCATTTACTGCCGTCTTTTCAGCCGTGGCTTCAATAAGCTCCGTTATGTAACACGTGAACGAGGAAATAAAACGGATAGAAAGTTGTTTGTAATGTTGCAGAATTGACTACCAGAACTAAAACTGCAGCTTTTGAAAAACGGCAGTTTCCCTGCTGAACAGAAAAGCCTGAAAGCATCTCCTCATAATGATCAGCGGCGGCTCTACAGTCTGTAGTTCCTGCATGGGTTGTGTTCCCCTCACACATTCCCGGCTACTTTAGGCAAAAGACGTTACATAAAAGACCCTTTTTTAAGGTTAGGTAACATTTTCTCGAGGGCTCAATTAATTTCATGTTTTGGTGAAAATTTCTGAGCAAATGTGTCATTTAGGGATTGATGCTGCCTTTTAGCCAGTAAATGTACATTTTCTGTGAGTCAGAATGTATGGTAGTGGAGACCTCAGTGTCTGGGTTTGGTCGTGTTATCGGCCACATGATGATAGATAAAAGGGTGTTTGGTGGATTAGTTTAGTCTATATATATGTGTATGTCTGTATATAAAATCCTTGATATAACGGCGGTCCAGGAACTGAATTGTTAAAAAACTGATGTCATCCTTATGCTGTTGAAGGAAACATTTAACTGTCTAGTTGTGGTAGAAACAGCAGTAGATGAATTGAATTTGTATTGTTGTTTTCTTGTATGTCTCAGTAGTTGTCTAATTAAATATACTAGTACCCCCCTTCTCTTTCTTTAAAATGTTTTTGGATTTTGCATGTAATGAGTTTTTTACTGGCTTTATATACAAATTGTATATTTAGAGTTCAAGAATGGTGGATTTGTGTGCTCACAATATCCTACTTTTTGAATATTTCTAATGACACATTTTTTTAGTTGAAATATTGGATTTAGTTCTTTTTTAAAATTATTTCCCCATATAAGCATGGCCATATATTATTACTCAACAAAGTAGTAAGATATGGCCGTGCTAAGGAACAGTAGATTAAAATATACAGAGACTCAAGAACATATTTGATTTTATTCATTTTTGAATAAAGCCAAGAAAATATCCCCACACCATGACACCACCACCTCCAGCCGGAGCTGTTCATACATAGCAGGATGGACCATTATTTAATGTCGTTGATGCTAAATTTTTGACCCTACCATCTGAATGTAGCCGGAGAAATGGAGACTGATCAGACCAGACAACGTTTTTCCATCTTCTATTGTCCAGTTTGGGTGATTCTGTGTGAATTGTAGCCTCAGTTTCCTGATCTTAGCGGGTAGGAGTGGTACTCTGTTCTGCTGCTGTAATCCATCTACCTCAAGGTTTTGTGCGTTCAGAGATGCTCTTTTATTTGTGTTACTATCCTATCCCTGGATACTTTCTCTTTTTCTGACCATTCTCTGTAAACCCTACAGATGGTTGTGGGTGAAAACCCCAGTACAAACAAACATAATCTTGGTCTACAGATCAGTCGTCCTTCATTACCACCAAAGTGTGAAAAGAAGGGGCTGCACGGTGGCGCAGTGGATAGCGCTATTGCCTCACAGCGAGAAGGCCCCGGTTCGACTCCCGGCTGGGACCTTTCTGTGTGGAGTTTGCATGTTCTCCCCGTGCATGCGTGGGTTTTCACCGGGGACTCCGGCTTCCTCCCACCGTCCAAAAACATGCCTCATGGGTTAATTGATGACTCTAAATTGCCCCTAGGTGTGAATGTGAGAGTGAATGGGTGTGATTGAGGCCCTGAGACAGACTGGAGACCTGTCCAGGGTGTACCCCGCCTTCGCCCATCAGTAGCCGGGATAGGCTCCGGCACCCCCGCGACCCCGAAAGGGAAGAAGCGGTCAAGAAGATGGATGGATGGATGGGTGTGAAAAGAAGTTAATGCGTCCTTCATACATACATGTTGTTCCAACTCATATATGATTAAAAGAGACAGAACAATGACAGCAGTGATCTTGTCCTCAACAGGAAGTGATCAGGAATCTGGTGAAGCGGTACGTGGCGGCCATGATTCGCAGCGCCAAGACGGACGAAGGGCTGACGGAAGAAAACTTTAAGGTGAGCTACCATTAAAAACCAACCATTAACAAACCCTAATCCACCACTAAAAATAAGTCTGAAGTTCTTAACGTGGCACTTCATGTTGCTGCATATTTTTGTCCCGTCGATGGTCTATTTCACAACCATCCGCCCACATTAAAAGAGCTGCTCCTGCCCCAACCGGTCAATACCGCTCGTCAATAATCTGAAGAGAGCTGCTCGGCTTTTTCCAAAATTTTCTGCACATCAGGTTATTTTGAGCCGCTCGGCTTCTGAGTCGGTTTCCCATGATGCCCTTGGAGCCCAGCCGCGGCTTTGAAGTGGAGACGTCCTCTGGGCTTTTCAGAGCTAAAACAACATCAGGTGTACACGGAGCCCAATCCCTTTCTCGCTCCTGGAGTGTGTTTACCTGTGAGTGTGTGGTGAGTGGGTAAGGAGGTGTTCAGTTTAACTGACACCAGCTGTGTGTCGACGTGTTCCTGTCCTGTGAGAATAGAAAGCATGTGTGAATGCGGTATGTGAAATGGTAACTGTGATCAGAGTCCTGCGTCTCTTCACACACGGACTGTAGATTCAGGCTCTCAGACTTGAAGAAAAAACATCATTTTTGAGTCGCAGTAAATCTCAATAGGGGCAAAAATCAGCCATCCTGAGGCATTGGTACTGACCTCCTACTGCCTTAGTTAGTACTGTCCTGATGGGTTTATACGGACTTTCGGTTGGCAGAAAATAGACAGACCTGTACAGGACGAAATATCAAAGTCATAGACCTTTCAGTGTTCAGTGAAACTGTAGAGCTAGAATGTTAAACTTTAAAACGGTAACTTTTTGACATAATTATGCCTAAATTGGCCAAAATGTATAGTATTACCTGTGGTAATGCAACTATGAATGTTGTAAGCCAAATTTGGCCACTGAAGATGCTAATGCTGATAGCTAAAGATGCTGAAATTGATAGCTAAAAATGCTGAAGCTGATAGCCAGCTAAAATATTAGATGAATGCCAAATTAGCCTAAAAAAAACTAAACTAAACTAAAAAAAAAAACAAAAAAAAAAACAATTTTGGTCAGCCAAAACAGCTAGCATGTAGCTTATGATAAGCTAAAATCTAAAATAGTCTAAGAAAAGCTTAAATTACCCAAAACAGTTAGCATGTAGCTGAAATATTAGCTAAACTTCCAAACAGCCTAAAAATTTTCAAAAAAGCG
>NC_050529.1:5306582-5338191 GCF_002922805.2 Oryzias melastigma
ATTAGGTTTTTTTTTTTTTGTTAATTCATTGTAATTGATTAAGTGGTGTCGTTTATATTTAGAATTTTACCATGCCGGATATCAGAAACATAATGGTAATTAATTTCTAGAATACGCTTAATACATAAATGAATGTACTCAAAAAATTGGATTCCACACCAATGATGTCACATTTATATTCAATTTTAGAAATGTCATCTTTTATTTTTATTTCTTTGCATTTTTAATTCAAATTCTTTGACACAAGGGTGTACTTTATTTGAAAATAAAAAGTGAAAAATAAAGTAAAAGAAGTTATCATCGTTAAACAAAGACAATTATAATAATAATTAAAAAGGTGCATTTTATGAATAAATGACTTAATCGTCACAAAAGCTTAGATAAAGTGTTTTTTTTTCTAAACAATGAGTTTGGATCTCATCCTTGGTTTTAGTCAGTAACTAGACCAAAATGGTTCCTTTAGCTTAAGGCTGCAGATCCCTGCACTAGTCACGTACATCCATATGGGTGCTCTGGGTTGTCCAAACCCATGCAAGGCTTTAGAGAGGAGCTGCTGGGTCGTATGGGGTGCGCAAGTGTGTCTTACAGTTACCGTAAAACTCATAAAGATTTTGTAAAGCTAATGTAAGTTCCACACACTGAGGACGTACGGAAGATGCTGTTGAACAGTGCTCCACACATGGCGTGTGCAGGAGAAACGTATGGCCCTGTAGGACGCCCGTGGATGTCCCCTTCTCTTACCCTCTTCTTTACCAACTCTTTTTTAGCTTTCAGTTTTCCACGAATAAAATTCACAACTTTCCTGATAAAAGTCAGAGAAAGGCTCATTAAGATGAAGTATTGACAGTAGTTATTTATCTCTCTGCAGGAATTAAAACAGGACATCTCCAGTTTTCGCTACGAAGTTCTGGATCTTCTCGGCAACCGACGTCCTCCCAGAAGAAACTACTCCTCCTCCAGCGAGACAACTAAAGACGATGGCGCCATGGCATCGGAAGACGACAGCGAACTGGGTGATGGTGGAGGTGGCGGAGGAGGAGGAGGAGGAGGAGGAGGAAGTGCAGGAATCCCAAAGTCAAAGAGCGTCACCTTCACCAACCCTGTGGATGACAACAGAAAATCCGGGCCGACGCTTGGGGTGTCGGCGCTGGTGCGCTCCATATCGGGAATGACAAAGATAGAAAGAAGGGATGAGGCAGAGCTGGAGGAGGGCAGCGGCTGGGGGGAGGAGGAGGAGGAAGAGGAGGGGAAACCAAAGAGTAACGGGCTGAAGACGACCGTCCTCCCTCCGTCTTCCACCTCTGTCCTCCCTTCGCCGTCTTCATCAGTCTCCTCTTCACTTACTTCGTCGCTGGCTCGCACGAGGAGCCGGCTGCAGCGCCTCTCTTCTCAGAGCTCAAAGACTGACTCTTTCAGACGCCTCTCCTACTTGTTCTCTCGGTCCAAGCGCAAAGCCCCACCCACACCACTCCCCCTACAGTCCCCGCCCTCCTACACCATTTCTGACGGGTTGCTCTGCCCCTTAGGGAGTCACAGCCACTCCGACTTTGGACTCAGCAGCGTGACCAGAAGTGAAACTCACCTGAACGAGGTGGGCCGCTCAGTCGACAACCCATCGTTCTCGCCTCGGAGAACGAATGGGCGGGACTCGCTGCTGACCCTGCCCCTCCCGCCCCCGTGCCCCTGCCAATCCCTGCACTGTGCTTCCAACATGTCTGAGTCCAGCTCGCGCCTCCTGGACTCCAGCGAGGACGTTTTCCAGGGTGGAGGCGAGGAAGGGGCGCTGGACGACCATGGGGATGGAGAAAGGGGCATGCGTATGATGATGGGTGGGTGGCTGGGACCCTGTGATGATGTCATGGAGGACAGCTGCGAGGTCATAGAGGACTCTGTTACAACGCAACTATAGGAGAGAGATGATCTACTTCACTGTTGCTGAATGGCTGTGAGACAGAGAGGAGGGGTTCAAACATCGCACGGTGGAACTGAAGGACGGATTCTGGAGTGTTCCTGAGAATGTGGCCGGTTCTGAAGGATGTGGCGGTCCTTGTATTTACACCTATGAGGACATAAGAAACCAAGTGTGGCAGATGTTTAAAGAGACAGTTTGACTATTTCAGCTATAGGAATTTTTCAGGGCTTATTCAATGTTTATACTTCACATCTATCCAATTTCTTAACCTGCTGTATCCCTTTCTTGGTCCTGGGTTTGCCGGAGATGATCCCGGCTACTGTTGGTCAAAGGCGAGGTACACCCTGGACAGGTCGCCAGTCTTTGCTTTACATTTTCAATGAAATAAGGCATGAAAAGACGAATAAAGTGACCCACACTTAATTCCCCACTTAGATCCTACCCAAGACATAGATCCTACTCAAGATAAAGTTCCTGCTCGAGACATAGATCATACCCAAGACATAGATCCTACTCAAGATGTAGATCCTACTCAAGACATAGATCCTACCCAAGACATAGACTCTACCCAAGACATAGATCCTACCCAAGACATAGATCCTACTCGGGACATGTATCGTACCCAAAACATAGATCCTACCCAAGACATAGATCCTACTCGGGACATGTATCGTACCCAAGACATAGATCCTACCCAAGATAAAGTTCCTGCTCGAGACATAGATCATACCCAAGACATAGTTCCTACCCAAGTCATAGATTCGACCCGAGCCATAGATCCTTTTTTTTTTCAAGTTTTTTCACAAAAACCGAATTAGATCCATTTGTGAAGCAAATTTTTATCTCTCTTAAATAGCATACATATACTCTATATATACGACATACACGTGTATTCTAATGTCATACTCATACCCGCCAATCCATACCAATCCATGTTAGAGCCCATTTGTTCCTCTTTGTCTTTGGTCTCGTCAGTAGTCAAGATGACCCACAAGAATCTGACCCGGGCATGGATACTACTGTTTATCACTACTTAAACATCAGGCGGCAGATATATTCGTTTTTTATCCATCTATACGACAGTAAATCAAGTTATACTACTATGAAGGCCGATTTGTTGTCACAGACCTAGATGTATGAATTTGTTGACCCATCCCTTGGGGGAAGCAGTGAGCTGAAGACAGGAACCATTTGTTTGGTTTGACTCCTCCATACCAGCCCCTTAATACTGTGTGTTAAGTAGGGAGACACTGGGTCCCATTTCTAGAGTTCTCTGGAGTCTAAAAATGACTCAGCGGCAGATTTTAATTCACAAACGTCCATTCTCAGGGCAGACACTCTTCCACAAGGCCACAGAGTTGTCTCAAGTTTAGTAACAGAAGTACAGAATTGATTACATAACACCCACTATTGTGTATTTATGAATATGATGCAATCCAGAAGGTAACAAATGCTGCAATCCTTCAAATGACCACTGAAGGCTGATTTGGAATGGGACAAATTAACCATTGACTTTCTTGTGAAAATATCTCAACTTAACCAAAACATTTACCCACATACTGCCTAGTTTAAACATGTAGTTTATGTTCATTATTTCTGTTTCTATCCAGACAACTTTCAGGTGAATTTGTACTTTAAATTAGCTTTTCTGGTTTTGTCAGAGTTCATGAGGTGTGTTTTTTGTGATGGAGTGAACTCGTGCAATCTCTGACTTAAACTGTGCTCCATCCCACTTCAGACTCAATTTTTCCAGCTCAGAATCAAACAGTTGACGTCAAATATGACCTGTAACTGTATAATAGCTTTAGGAAATCATGTCATTCTGCAGTGAAGTCCACTTGTTCCATCCCACCTCCACACAGGGACAACACAGTTTGCCCTTTGGGTGCAAATTGAACACTAGCTCATGCATCGTCAGGTTTGCATACAGTCAAAACTGCATTATTTAAGGAGGAACTGATTCACCACTGCGCCTCATGGGGCTCATTGAAGAAAAGATTCTGTTAAAAGCTGTAGGAAGTTATTTGTTTTAGGTCTCCTACTCCATCATTAGTCTTTTTCCACCAATGAAGGATTTAGTCCATGAAAATTAAGTATTGATCCATTTTATTCAATGGTAGCTGAAAATTGTTTACACAATCATCAAAAAAGAAAACCGCTTCCTCTTTGGTTGTAGGGCCGGATCATTGACTGTAGATAAGAACTGGCCTTCCAAACAAGAAGTGCTCTTTGGTTCCAAGAAACCAAAATTTCATAAACTTCTATAGAGAAGCAAATAACTGTTACTCAACCATTCTATTTGTCAGTATAACCAGTTCTGCTCTGATACTTTTTTTAACATGTTCTTAATTCTTTTTCTTTAGTGCAAGTTATTCAAGTTAGAAATTCGCCAATAACAGGCCTCAGTTGGAGTGTCTTTCGTCCACTGCTCGAAACCTTCGACAGACTCTCCCGAGCCCGCTTTCAAGTTATAGGGGTGTGGCCTCCCAACAAACTCCCTTCTGATTGGTGGAAGTTGTTACCATAAACATTTCGACTCAGACAGACTTGGCCTGATCAATTTCTGGTTCCAACATGGCGCCATTTGTATGGTGAATAAATGGGAACTAAATCCTCATTTCTACTGAGCGGTCCTATATGGTCCGGTATGATACGGTACGGTATGGTTTAGAATTTTTTTGTCCACTTTTGCTACTTCATACAAACAAAACATATGTTTTTTAGATGGTAAAGTGAAACACAGCCGCTTTCTTGCCACTTTATTTCAGCGTAATGACCTTCCGCCAATCAATGGGTTTTGACAGAAGCTCTGACCTAACAGTCCGTTCCATTTTGCTATGAACCTGCAACCAACGGCCGCCCACAAATGATACAAAACTGCACTGTTCCACCGGTGGAAACGAGGCTAATACTGACTTCATTTGGTTGGAACCAGAAATTAACCGATTCTATGAATGACGTCACACTCACTCAGACCAGTTCTCAGATACAGTCAATGGTCATAGCACAGACACTGCAGACCAGGTGTAAACTCTATCCCTGTGCTTAGCTAGTGTTAAACTCCAGCATGAAACTCTCTTCAGAGTTCAAAAACTTGTTCAGCCAAATGATATGCAGAGTTTACCCGCCATCAGCAACCCAACACTAAGGATGACTGACAAAAAGGCCGTCTCAGTGGTAGATGTTTTCATAAAAAATGCATGAACAAACATGACATCCATCCACTTTGTAGAAGGGAGAACAAGAATTAACAAAACCACTGCAAATAAATCCCACAGGAGCAGGGATTACACTTCAAGGCATTTCTTTACTGTCAACTCATCCCCAAAGATTCAGAGTGTCACTACTGACTTTGAGTTGAGTCATGTGGTAGGGCTTCTATAGCTGAAAATGAAGGAGGACAAACCGTCTTTATAAACATCTGCCACAGTTTTTCCCACAAGGAGTACAAATCTTTCCGATGGAATTACAAACTTTTGAAAGTTTCCGGTTTGGTCTTTCCCTTTAACCAAACGTACGACTGGAATACCAATGGAATACAACGTGGAAGGAGTCAGAAGGAAAAAAATGGCCGACCTTTCCAAAACCTTTACCTCTGGGACGGTGGATATTTCCGGGATCATGCCATTGAACTTTTGCTCTCTTGTCAAACAGCCTGCACACTGTCTCTCTCTCTGCATCAAAAAGGGCCAAGGAACTTTATTTATCAGTTATACTAGTAATAACAGCGATAACAATAATATTAAGAGACTTCTTCTAATAATATCAGGACTACTTTAGTTTCTCCAGACTGTCTTTGCTTCTGTTTGAGTTGCCAACCGTACCCTGGCTTCTCGCTTAGCTCTTCCTGAATACACTTTACTGCGGTTATAGAGATTTATGCCGATATTTATACTGAAGTGAGAAGCGAAGAGGAACGCGGGGCGTTGTCATGGAGATCCACCACCAGGCCGGACGCAAGAACGACGAGTGACCGACTTCTGGACACAAACAGGGAGGCCTTTGTGTGTGCTGGTGGGTGGTGGGGGTGTGTGTGTGTGTGGGGGGGGGTTATTTTAAAGGAAATTTCACTTGAATTTCATCATAATTCTTTTCCTCTCTTGGAGTCACATGATATAGAGACTTCAAAGGGTTGGCATGAGCAGAGGCTGCTGAATTTTACTGATTATGATACGACTGTCGGCAATGAATTAGAGAAAATATGCATGTTTGATCAGAAAACAACCTTTACCTGCATCACACACACAAACACACACATATACACAAAAGTACACGTCAGCATATTTACAGGTGAGATGAACAGGTTCAGGTCAAACGTTCTGTCCATTGGCTTCAATCGGGACATTGGCTTCAATTAGACAACAAATGTGTGTTTTTGTGAATTCCTTACGTGTTTTGCTATAGCAGGCACTGACTATGCTTTTCGCCGTCCCAAAAATGTCAAGAACCAAGTATAGGAAGGAACTCAATGATGCAACATCTCTCTGAAAGTGTCTCCGTCCATCAGAACGGTAGAGAACGGTACTTCATAACGGCTGGACTGGACATGCAGCGTTTTAGAGGCACCACAATTATAGAAACGTTAGACAAGTACAGATAAAAACTCCAAAAATGAGGATTATTCCTTTAACTCTAGAGTTACTGCAAGTTTTAGCCCATTTATGCGATCAACGTAATTCCAATGAAGCGGAGAAAAGCGGCTTTGCATATCGGTGTCGCTTTTCTCATCAATTTCGTAAACACCTCACTACTATAAAGTGTTGCGTGTCTCACAAAAGGCTTTTCTCAGCCTCACAATTTCACAATTGTGAAAAACGTTTGTAGAGTTACAGCGATTATGTGTGCGGCTCTTTGGGCCTTTCATTGTGACTCTCTGGTTGAAGAAAATTTAAATGTTTTCTCATTTTAAAAAGTTCATAGTCGTATTAAAACATCTTTGAAAGACTGCATACCACCAATCTCCAGGTCAGTAGCACAACCAGGATTCACACACGCCAGATTATTGTAAAGCGGACTGTTTCAATGGTTTTGATTGAGCCATTTGGTCCGAAAAACACAGTAAGGGTCACTCGGATTTAATTCTACATAGATAAGTTTATGAATTTCCACCAATTACTATAAAATAAACTAATTACTGCTGACATTAAACTACCTACTACAATATTTACTGCATTGAGATGATCCTTTGTCTTTTATTTTGAAAGGGAGTCAAGTCAAGAGTTGAAACCTTTTTCATATCTAGAAAAAAACGATATTTTTTTTTGTAAATTTGCATTTAATTCATGCACAAGAACAATAAACAAAACCAGGGGTGTCAAAATCCTCACTACAAACTTTATTCACTTTTCTCAGATGCACATGAACACTTTCACACTTTTTAAACCCTCAAAGTTCAAACATTCGAATGAAAATGAATCTACTTTTATAGAATGAAATCAGAGTTCTGATCCTGATTGAAGATTTATGTAGATTTGAAATACTGAAGATCTTCTGCACACAGAGGAGATTGATTAACACGATCTACAGCCAATCAGGACAAAGACACAATGCACTGTTAAAGAAATCATCATGAATAATTGTACTAAAAAATGTGCAAAAAAAAAGTGAAACCTCGAGAAACACAAGAGTAAAGTAAAATCCATCTGCATTGACCTTCCATGAAATGATGCGATACTTGAATACTTGAATTGACCTAAGATAAGCAGTACTGGAGTGATTTTCTATCAGATGTTATCGACCGGTTGGTCAGACCTGCCGCCTTTTCTCGGTGTCTCTGACAGCAAAGGTGGACGTGTTTACCTCTAAACTCAAAAGATCGTAGCGTTCAAACTGAATAAATATACTTCTAATCCCTACAAACTCCTCCCTTCAACTCAAGACGGAAACAGAACAAGCGAGAACCAAAGGGAGTAGAGGGGGGAGGAGAGGAGGGGGATCTGGATCCCTCTTAGTTGCCATGGCAACCAGCCTGCATGTCACCACCCGGTAATGAGGGCCACGTTGTGCCACGAGGTTTGACAATCAACCGCCCCTCGTCAATGACGACGACTGCGGATCAAACGCCGCGCTGACATCTGGTTCGGAGCGTGTCATGTGACCTGACGTGTGTGTGGGGGGGGGGGATCAATCACTCCCATAAATCTCCTCCAGAGGATGCTGTCCGGGTCGGCTGCGTGTCGTTTGTGGATCGATCCGCTCCAGAATCCATGATTAGATTCTGCTGAGCCCCTGACTGATGGCCATCGATTCACTCAGAAGGGGGCGGGGTTTCAAACCCAGAGCGGTTCTGACTTTAGCGGCTCAGGAATCAGCGCAGGTGAAGGGAATTGGTGTCCTCCAGAGACGGTGGAGGCCCTCTCGTACAGATAGGACACAGAAGTGATGAAGGAACCGCCGCCGACCATCTGATGCATTATTCACACGGACCTGTGACCACTGACCAGCTGCAGGTCGGCTGTGAATGGAGACGTTCAGCCTGAAGGCCACTTTAATGACACTGTGATCTCTGCGATGCTAATCACACCAACACACGGCGCTAATAGTCTCCTGTGGCTTCAGGCTGCCTCCACGGCAACTGAGGACAACAGCCTGTTTCTGTCTGTGTGTGTCTGTGTGTTTGTGTTACTGCACGCACAAACCAGCACCTCAACAACATGCTCCACTCTGCTCACTTATTTCACAGTAAATTACAGGAAAAGATGGATTCTCAACCCTTTACCACCAGGTCTTTAGCTCAGTGTTGATGTTCTGAATGATCACAACTTTTTAACTATTTAACGTAAAGCTTTACACTATTATGAACTTTACTTTTTGTTACTTAAAAAAATTGATATCTTGTTTTGTTTTTTTAAATTCAATGTTTTTTTATGTAAAGCACTTTCAGTAAGATGAGTTGGGAAAGTGCTTTACAAATAATGTTTGATTTGATTTGATTTATTTTAATTTGATTTATTTTAATTTAAATTGACTAAACTAGACTTGGTTTGACAGGATTTTGATTTAATTTGACTTGACTAGACTAGGCTGTGCTTGGCTTGGCTCGACAAGGCTAGGCTAGACTAGACTAGACTAAACTTGGCTTGGCTCAACTAGGCTAGACTTGGCTAGACTAGACCAGTCTTGGCTAGGCTAGGCTAGACTAGACTAAACTAGACCTGGCAAGGCTAGACTAGACTAAACTTGGCTTGGCTTGGCTTGGCTAGGCTAGACTAGACTAGACTTGGCTAGGCTAAGCTAGGCTAGACTAGACCAGACTAAACTTGGCTTGGCTCAACTAGGCTACACTTGGCTAGACTAGGCTAGACTAAGCTATGCTAGACTAGACTAAACTTGGCTTGGCTCAACTAGGCTAGACTTGGCTAGACTAGACCAGTCTTGGCTAGGCTAGGCTAGACTAAACTAGATCTGGCAAGGCTAGACTAGACTAAACTTGGCTTGGCTTGGCTTGGCTTGACTTGACTTGACTAGGCTATACCTGGCTAGGCTAGACTAGACCTGGCTTGACTAGGCTAGGCTAGACTTGGCTAGACTAGACCTGGCTTGGCTAGGCTGGACTCGACTAGGCTAGACTAGGCTTGGCTAGGCTATACCTGGCTAGGCTAGACTAGACCTGGCTTGGCTAGGCTAGGCTAGACTTGGATAGTCTAGACTAGACATGGCTAGGCAATTTTTTTTTTGCAGCCCCCTTACTGACCGACAGCGAATCCTTGAATTACCCTAACTCTTCAACTATTTGTGCAATTAATATAACTCCAACCGTTCTTTGAGCGGAGAAATACAGTACGAAACGCCGCTTTTCTCGGCCTCATTGGAATTACGTTGTTTTTATCACGTGTGATTAAAAAGTGTCTTTGGAAACAGAAACATTAACCTGAGCTTCTTTACAGATTTAGCCATCTTAAATTTTAATTAAATTAAAAGTTCAACTCTCTTGAGACTTTTCTCATTTTTTCCTGTACTTTGGGTTAGGACAATGAAGATAACATTTTGGTTTTATGGTGTGAACATTGCTACTAACATTTGATATACATGTGGTTTACATGATAAACAATCGAAATAATCCCATCTCCTCTGTTTACCAAGTTGACGAAACAAATTCTGAGAATAATTTTAAAAATGTTGGTATTTTCAATTTTTTGCATTTTATCGATTATTATATCAATGCATTTTGTTAAAGAACAGGACAGAAACCCTTTGACCGGTCTGTTCATCACACCAAAGCGCTTTGCACAAACACACGGTGACATGAACAGGATCTGGCGACATTCAGGTTCCCCTCTCACTTTCTAAAGGGATTTTTAGCTTTAAGAACGAAAACTGTCTCTTGTTTTTCTTAGTCTTTTGGATTTCCACATGGATGAATGTATGTATGATGTGTTATTTTTCTAGAAGCAGACGGGTAATGCACGTTATTGACTCTTTAATAAAGGCATCCCTGGAAACAGTTCCTCTCAGCAGAGTTCTTCTTGGGTCTTTGTTTCAGGAATCCTGAAGGACCGGCGACCTCTGAACTGAAAAGGTTCATGATCAATCAGTTCATATTGGAGTCTTTAAATTACCGTGACTCTACGATGTGCAATTAATGTACAGTCATTCCAACAGATTCTGAAGTGGATTAAAGTCGTTTTGGAAATTTGTTGGAATTACGTTAATTGCGTAAACGGTTTAAGCAAAGATTACAAGTCTGTCTTTCATTCATCTATCTATCTTCTTCCACTCACCTGGGACCATCGGGGGCAGCAGTCTAAGCAAAGATATTCAGATTTCCCTCTCCCCGGCCACTTCCTCCAGCTCCTCTAGGGCGACCCCAAGGCGTTCCCAGGCCAGCCAAGAGACGTAGTACATTAGTAAAACTTTAAACCGTAATATTTTAACACAATCATGAACTAGATATATAGTATTACCTGCAATAACGCTAGTGTGAATGTTGTATGTGGCCGCTAAAGATGCTAGTTCTGATAGCTGAAGATGCTGAGATTGAAAGTTAAAAACGCTGATAGCCAGCTAAAATATTAGATAAATCCCAAATTAGCCTTAAAAACTGAAAAAAAACCTTAGGTTGGCCAAAATAGCTAGCATGTAGCTGAAAAAATAGCTAAATTTCAAAACCGCCTAAAAAAACTGAAAAATGCCTGATTTAGCGAAAATGGCTAGCATGTAGCTGAAATATTAGCTAAACTAGAATTTGCCTTAAAAATTGTCCAAAAAGAATCCAAAAAGCTAGCAGAATGCAAATTTTTAAAACTATATAACCGTAACTTTTTAACATAATTACAAATAATGAAAAGGCAGGAATATTATTCCAGAATAAATCAACTTAAAGCTTAAATAACTTTCAATATTTTACTTTCCATAACAATATATTTAGTCAAAATTATACAAATTAGAAATCAGTGCAAGATATAAAATGAAATGATCTGGAGGGCCGGATAGAATTACCCGGAGGGCCGGATCCGGCCCCCGGGGCCTTCACTTTGACACATGTGCTCCAGTGTGTCCTGGGTCTTCCGTCCAGTGGGACATGCCTGGTACACCTCCCCAGGAAAGAGTCCAGGAGGCATCCGGACTGGATACCCGAACCACCTCAACTGGCTCCTCTGGATACAAAGTAGAAGTAGCTCTACTCCGAGCTCTCTCCGGGTGATTGAGCTCCTCACCATATCTCTAAGGGAGCGCCCAGACACCCTCCAGAGAAAACTCATTTCAGTCGGTCATGACCCAGAGCTCATGACCACAAGTGAGTACTGGAACAATGCTCCGATCTCCCCCCAAGATATTTGATCCATCCATTTGATTTATTCCATCTGAGGCAGAGGCACTCCACCCACCAAGTGAGGGTGAACTACCTTTCTCTGGTGGAGAACCATGGTCTATGACTTAGAGGTGCTTCACACCTGACTGCAAACCGCCCCACTGCAGAAGTCCTAGATTTATGAAGCCAACAGAACAACATCATCTGCAAAGAGCAGAGAGGAAATCCTGTGGTCCCCAAACCAGATCCCTCCCGGGTCCTGGCTGCGCCTAGAAATTCTGTCCATACAGACTATGAACAGAACCGGTGATAAAGGGCAGCCCTGCCGGAGTCCAACATGCACCGGGAACAGATCAGACTTACTGCCGGCTATGTGGACCAAGCTCCTGCTTCGGTCATACAGAGACCGGACAGTCCTCTGTAAGGCTGACCCCGTACTCCCAAAGCACCCTCCACAGGACGCCACGGGGAACGTGGTCGAGCGCCTTGAGTGTATGACTACACTACCCAGATTGCCTAGAGGGGCCAGAGGGTCAGAGGGATTGATGGGAAGTTTAGAACTGTGTATTTCTTCTTGTTTATCTGCATTGATTAGTCTTTGCACAAAGCAACACGGTAGACATTTCAAACTTTTTGACAATAACGATCAACACTATTCATAATATAAATAGAATACTTTTTCAGTTCATTATGTTGAAGCACAGGACATATCAAGCTACGTGAAGCGTGTTCCTGAACGTGACTTTAGTCCATGGTGATCACACTGGACAAGCAGGGAGGGGCTTCTTCTTCGTCTTCTACTGTTTACTAGCGCGTAAGCTACAGTTGGAATGTGCTTCACAATAGTGTGTGTTTGCATTGACTTTCCATTGGAAGTGGTCATTGAACGTGCGACATCGCACGTTCAATGACCACTTCCAATGGAAAGTCAATGCAAACACACACTATTGCGACGGTGTGAACCTAGCTTCACTCTTCTGACTACAGTACCCACAATGCCCCATCAATCGATCAAGCAGTTTAGCTTCATAGTTACCAAACTTGGGCTAAAACCAATTTAGAGTTCCATGTACTATAGAAAATCATTGCAAATCAGTGAAACCGAACACAAATCATACACAAATGAAAATCGGATTTATGAGAAAACAAAATATTTTTTGTTCCTTTTATATTCCAGATCTTTAAAGTCTCAAATCAGGCCTCTAACTTCAGGATAGATGTCTGGACATTTGATCAAACGTCTCCTTTCTTTGATTCTGTCGTCACACAAACAAATTGTGTTATTTGATCAAATATCCAGTTGGAACCGACACATTTGTGAACACTGACGACATAAACATTGTAAAGACACGGCCTTGTGTTTTATCTAAAGACGCTCTCAGAAACTGCAGAGCGATGGCCTGAAACAGCGATGGCAGCCGCCGTGCTGGGAGTTTCAGAGTCTGAATGAAAGCTGTTTTGTTCCAACACAAAGCCTCTAATCACAGTTCACTTTTGGGAACACGTCGGCGCTTCAGCTGGTCGTCCCGCGGTTGAGAGCTTATGGGTTTAAAACGCTGAAAGGTGACGGAGCTTTTCAACAACCGCAGATGAAATCTGAAAGTGTTCTCTTGTGCAGAGCGGCGAGTTTTGAACAAAGCGCCGCTCTTCCTGGTGTGTGGGCTGCAGAGAAACCAGCTTTCATCTTTCTCCCTCCACATCAATCTCCCCTCCACCAACTCAGTGTCAACTTCTGCTGCGAGCCACGCCGGGATCGGCGCTAGCGTGTGCGCGCCGCGATCCTTTTGGCAGGCAGCCGGGCTCTGGAGAAGCTCTCGGAAACAGTTTGATTACTGATGGAAGGCCGTCATATCGCTGTGAGGATGTTTCAGACTGAAGCCTTCAAGCACCAGAATCAAGAGAGGACTCACCTGATGAAGCTCACACGTTCAATCACAGGTTAGGACGGTTCACCTGGAAACTCTCCTCTGGGGAGTTTAAGATAGATGAAATCAGATTGAAGTTATTTCAGGACATCTCAAAACGCCTTTTCTTTGTCAATGTTTTCTTAAATAAAAAACTTCCTTATTAATCATTTTAGTGATGGAGTTTTAGCTTTATTATCGGTGCAATGCTAACTGTACTAACTTTATGCTAGTGACACTTTACTAGTGTAAAGTGTTGCACAACTGCACAATGCTAACTTTACTAACTTTACCCTAATGACACTTTACTAGTCTAAAGTGTTGTATACGGCGCAATACTAACTGTACTAACTTCATGCTAAGGACCCTTGACTCACGAAAGTGTTGCATACCGATGCAATGCTAACGTTACTAACTTTATGTGACTGACCTTTTACTCAAGTAAAGTTTTGCATACAGGCACATCGCAAACTGAACTAACTTAAAGCTAGTGACACTTTACTAGTGTACACAGGGGTACTAGTGTACACTAGTAAAGTGTTGCATACCGGTGCAATACTAACTTTACTATCTTTATGTCAGTGACCCTTTACTCAATCAAAGTCTTGCATACAGGAGCAATGCTAACTGTACTAACTATATGCTAGTGACACTTTACTAGTGTAAAGTGTTGCATACCAGCGCGATGCTATCTTAACTAACTTTATGCTAGTGACACTTTACTAGTGTAGAGTGTTCTATACTGGCGCAATGCTAACTTTACTAACTTTACCCTAGTGACACTTTACTAGTGTAAAGTGTTCTATACTTGCGCAATGCTAACTTAACTAACTTTATGCTAGGGACACTTTACTAGGATAAAGTGTTACATACCGGTGCAATGCTAACTTTACTGTCTTAATGTCACTGACCTTTTACTCGAGTAAAGTCTTGCATACAGGTACTTTGCTAACTGCACTAACTTTAAGATAGTGACACTTTACTTTGGTAAAGTGTTGCATAGCTGCACAATGCTAAATTTTCGCTACTAAAACTTTACTAGCATAAAGTGTTGCATACAGTGCAATGCTAACTTTACCCTAGCTTCACTTTCCTCGCAAAAAGTGTTGCATACCGGCGCAATGCTAACTTAACTAATTTTGAACACTTAACTAGCTTAAATTGTTGTGTTCTGGTGCATTCCTTAACTTACTAGCTCTAGTAACACATTACTAATGTAAAGTGTTGCATACGGTGCAGTGCTTTACACTGATGTAAAATGTGTGGGACAGTTGGTACTTGGCCTTAGAGAAAAAAAATTCTACATTTTTTTTCTTTTTTTTATAATCTTAAGCTGAAGGAAGTTTTATTTTGAAAAACTACTGGATTCTCTCCAACATATCCGACTCATTCTTGATGCAAGTCGCGTGTCAAAAATCCATTTGATACTTTCTTAAAGCGACTGTACTGTCTGCTAAATTAAAGCCTCCAAGCTGGCAAAGTTAACAAAAACAGAAAAGAGGAAACAGAGGAAGAACTTTTGACTTCAAAATAAAAGAAAGCTGCATTTAATAGACAGAAACTGTGAGTATTTACTGAAAATATGATTTTTTTGCTACAGTTTCCACAGACCATAATAATAATGAGCCCCATTATTCAGCCACTGCTTTTTTAAGAGGATGTTGTTCAAACAGTGGATTCATGTTTATTATTAGATTTAGAAAACACCGTTTTTAGTGACAGTTTTAATGTTATTTCCTAAGGAGGATTTTCAACTTGGAATTTTTCAAAAAAAGACTTTACTTTACTTTAAAATGCAACTTCTCTTTAACATTTAAAACTGGCATTTAAAGAGCTTGTGATGTTGCCAATGTCTGTCATCCAAGATTTATTTTACCTCCCACACTGTCCTGATTTGCATCAATTTTGGTCTTTTTTCTCTGGTTTTTGAGGAAGGTTTTTGATTTTTTTTTAATGTCAAATTTAGTTAATTCAGTTAACAAAAAATACGTTTGAGTATTGTAAACACTCTTTTGCTCACTACTTGACATCAATAATTGGAATAAACTCAGTCTAGTGACCCAGAATCAATCAAAAGTGTGGCTGTATGTTTAAAAAAACAATCACATTTTGTTAAATATCTCCATCATTTCTGCAGCAGAGTGGCGCATAGGTCGACTTGGTTACATAAGTCTCAGTCTAACCTGATTTAACCACAAGTTAAGAAAAAAAAATAACAATGAGTTTGTCTCCCTCTGCTGGATAAACCGTAAACTGCAGAGACCACTTAATTAAATTCAGTTAAAATTCAAAGATCGTTTCGAAGACAGATGAACTACTAACTGCAAAATAATTAAGTAAATATTTTTAACTGTGGGTAATTGATCAAAAGACACAATTATTTTAAAATACGATTTAGAAATAAATAAATAAGAATATTTCTGATAATGTATTCTATTGCAAAAATAGAATACAATAGAATAGAACTATGATTAACCACATTCCTTGAGTAAAATTGATTATAATAAGCATTTTAATGATTGTAGACACATTTTACTAATTACGTTTACGTTTTAGGAACTGTTTTTAGGAGATGCAGACTAATGAAGATGGTATTTGTCTTATTTCCAGTGGATTTGTTCTTTGGTAATCCAAACATCCATGTCAACAGTAAAAAAGATTTTTTATTTATTTTTCTTTATTCATAGTTTTAATTTTAAACAACTAAACTCACATTACGTAATCTATCATTCTAACAATAGCTGATGTATTTTTATTAAAAGTTTTATTTATATGTTTTTTCTTGACAAGTTTTACCAAAGTTTGATCCACAAGTTATTAGTTATTTGTAACGTAGGTTCCCATTTGTAAGACTTTTAAAAAGGTTTATACAATATTTTTTTTATTATTTTTTTAATTCAGATAAAAATGTATTAAAAGTTCATTTAAGTAAATTTTGTTCGTAATTTTGAATGTGAAATGTGAAATAAGCACAGAGTGATACCTCTTTATAACCATGTACTCTTTGATATTTATCGGGCTCTAATTGGTCACGCGATTGCCACTTCTTCGCTTTTGATTGGTCAGTTTGTCAGGGCCGGGTGACGCCCACAGCGGAAGTGAATGTTGGTAGCTTTCCCACCTGTGAGGAGCCTCGGAGGGCATGGAAGTGGTAAATAAAGCTCGAATTTGACGTTTTGAGGATTTCGAGGAGCTTAAACTCGGCCGGCGGAATGATTTCAGGAGCGTTTTTAACCGTTCTGCTGTTCGCTTCGGCGACGGCGGCCAAGGATGGAGGGGACGACGAATGGGTCCATCTGCCCAACAAATGTGAAGGTAACGGTTTCCACACAGCTGCTCCTTCAATCGTGGAGCGACGATCCACCACGATCACGCAAACTGGAGAAAACCCGCAAACCGGAAACCGCCTCCGCAGGAAATGAGCCCGGCGTCCGTCCAGGCACCTTTAAAATGAGGAATTGAACCCTTGACGTGGACACGTGATTCGCGTGTTGGCGTGTTTTGGTTTCTACTATTGACTTTTTTTTCCACTTAAGCCTCTCACTAAAAGCTGAGCAGCAAAAATGCGCAAAATAAAATGCCAAGATATTGTCAAAACAAGAAAGTCACGTGCGTTTTTTAGGAAGCATCAGGCTTTTTTTAAGTTGTGCATTTTATTTTGAAATTCTATATTTAATGTACCTTTTAGCAGAATTTTCCAGAATAAAAGATCATTTGAAGGATTTTCTTATAAATTTAAGGACATTTAAAGCAATAAGCATCATATTCATGCTAGAACTAAATCGACACAGTAACCCCAAATGGTGTATTTTATTTTGAAACTCTAGTTTTTGTTTTATTACAATTGCTAGAATTTTTGCAGAATGAATATGAATTCAGGTATTTTTCTATTCATTTCAAGTATTTAAAGTAATAAAATTTCTACTTTAACTAGATAGACACAATGAACTCAGATGACCCCAGATGGGAGTGTTTTATTTTGAAACTCTAGATTTATTATTACAATTTGCAAAATAAAGGCAAATTTAAAGGATTTTTATAAATAAAATTGTTAGATTAAAAAAAAGCCTTATCTAAATGAACACAGTCTTTTATTTTGAAAATACATTTTTAAAAATTCTGTCAAGCAGATTTGTAAAAGCACATTTAAAGTATTTTCTGGTAATTATGAGGGAATTCAAAGAAATAAAACACTACATTTTTGCTTGACCTAAATAAACACGGTGACCTGAGATGACCCCATGTGGTGTATTTTATTTTGAAACTCTAGATTTATTATTACAATTGATATAATATGCAGAATAAAGATTAATTTAAGGAATTGTATATTAATTTCAGGTATTTAAAGTAATAAACTGCAATATAAGTATTTTATGTTGAAATTCTGCATTTATTATTCAAAGGAGCAAAACAAAAGCAAACTTAAAGTATTTTTTTTTTTTAGCTGAACCTGTTGGGAATTTAAAATATTGAACACCCGCATTTTTGCTTTGACTAAATGAACACAATGATCACAGAAGGAGTCTTTTATTTTGAAAACACAGTTTTTTAAATTAAATTCTGGTTTGCAGTTGTGCAGAATGAAAGCAAATTCAAAGTATTATTTGTTTTAATGAATATGAGGAATTTCAAAGAAATCAAACGCCACATTTTTGCTTGAACTAAAAATAAACAGTGACCTTAGATGACCCCCAACTAATGTATTTTATTTTGAAACTGTTTTTATTTCAATTAGCATAATTTTGCAGAATAAAGGCTCATTTAAATTATTTTTTATTAATGAACATGTGGGGATTTAAACATTTTTATTATTCTAACTAAAATAAGGATGATTTTTTTTTTTTATGTTGAAAATATTCATCAAATTAGCAAAAAAAAAAAATGCAGGAAAAAAGACTGATGAGTGAAACTTTCTATGAATCAGAGGGGATTTAGAGTAATAAACAGCCTATTTTGTGCTTAACTAAATAAACACAATGACCTAGAGTGACCCCAGATGATATATTTTATTTTGAAACTATGTTTTTTATTTCAGTTGGCAGAATAAAAGTTCATTCAAATGATTTTTCTTAGAATCTGTGAGGTTACTGAAGAAATCAAATATATATTTTTGCTTAAACGAAACAAAGACAGTGAGTACTGATGGAGTCTTTTATTTTGAAACTTTTTATTATACAAATTAGCATAAATATGCAGAAAAAAGTCAAATTTATGTGATTTTTCTATTAGAAATAAACACATTTTTTGCCTAACAAAATAAAATCGATGATCCAGATGGACATTATTTAGTTTGTTGGTTTCAAACAAAGTTTTGTATGGAAGCTAAAAAAAAGTGTGTTTTTATTTCACAAACTTGTTTTCTTAAACTTCCTGTGTCTTCTTCTCCAGTCTGTAAGTTCGTCAGCATCGAGATGAAGTCGGCGTTCCAGGAGACGGGGAAGACCAAAGAGATCATCGACAGTAAATACAACTTCATCGACGGGAAAGGGGCTCCGCCCATCAAATACGTCAAGTCGTAAGTGATGGAGAAAGCTCCGCCTCTCTGGATCTTTCTAGAGGAGAACAGGAAACTGCTGAGGAACTTCTGATAGAAGCTGCAGCGACGTGTGATTGAAGGGCCTGACAGGAACGACATCTTTATTAGTTTAGATTGAATTTGCTCCTAAGCTGTTCATTTTTTGTAATATATTTCTGTTTTTTAAAAGTCATGTTTTGTAACTTTTGTCCTAATTTTTTTATTTCTCTGCATTTTGAGCTTTGATTTTTTAAGTTTCTTTTAAACTGTAAATAATTAGAACATTTTTATTTAAGTTTCATCGATTTATTAATTGATTTTAATCCATTTTAGCATAAAAATCAAGTAAAAAAACACAATAAAAAAAATAAAAAAATCAAATCTGGTTGAGATATAAAGTTTTAAGTAGATTTAAAAACAGATGTATTAAAAATATGTTATTGCTTGCTAAATATCTAGATTTAAGTTTAGTTGCAGCTCTAAAAGGATTTTTAGAACTTTCTGTTTAGCTTAAACGACCTTTTGGTCAGGTGTCAAAGGTCACTTGAACTACTGACTGTATATGAGAACTGGACAGAGTGACTCCTCCCCCCCTGACTTTCCAAATAGAAAGTCAGAGTAACCATTCTTGCTCTGATAGTTTTTTTTAGAATGTTTATGATAATTGAAAAAAATTCTGATTTAAGTTACGAACAGACCAATCAGATGCTTCAGTAAAAGTAGGCGGAGCCTGTTGGCCCCCACGTCCAACAATCAAAACCTTTTGTGTAGTCCCCTTTTAATTGGCCTTCTCCTGATTGGTGCGAGTGGTTGCCATAGAAACGTCGACTTGGACCAATCACTGCTCACTGACGGCGGCGATATCGCGAGAAAAATGGGAACTGAGTCGAATTATTTAGTCAGTCGAAAGAGGAACTGTCCAACAGAGTTCTGTTGGCCTCCAGAGGGCGCCGTGCGTGATGTTTATCAGCGTTCCCGTCAACAGGAAGTGAGTCCAAACGACTGTCGAGCGTCAAATCAACTCCACGAAAAATCTAAAATTCAAAAAGTTTCAATGAGATCTTCAGTTTTTTTATATTTTTAATTAGAAAATCCTTTAAAACTGCAACTGTTGCCATAGCAACTCCAAAATATAAACTCTCTTATGCAGGATTTTTCTTTCAAATAAGTCGCTTCAAATGGAGAACCGTCACTTGGTTAAAAAAATAAAAAAATTAGTTTCACATGCAGAAAGTCCCCTATTATGATGCTTCCACCTCTGTGCTTCACAGTTTAGTTGAACGGATACATTAAACTTACTGTTTTCTCATCATAGAAGTTTGAAACACTGTTTTGTGGGTTTGTCCCGAATGAGAAAAAAATTAAAATATTAAACTATTTATTTTATATTCCCATATCACTTCAAACTGACCTGTTTTTTTCCATTCAGGCTTCAGATTATTCATTTGCTGAAATGTTTGTCATCCACACTATGAAGACTTGCTATAAACCCGCTTAAAGTCAACGTTTTTGTGGCGCGCTTCTGCCCGGAGCTTTTATTTTGAAAGCCGCTGTGCGTCTCTCCGCAGAGACCTGAGATTCATCGAGGTGGTAGAAAACGTGTGTCAGAGGCTGCTGGAGTACAACCTGCACAAAGAGAGGAGCGGCAGCAACCGTTTCGCCAAGGTCGGTCTGCGCATGCTCCCGCCTGCCTGTCTGTCTGTCTTCCTGTCTGTCTGTCTGTCTGCACAGGTATTTTAGGAGAGGTGGAATAAGACCTCTTTCTGAGCCTCAAACCGGTGCTGAGGCTGCAGCAGTCGGAGCCGTCATGTGTGTCAGATATGAAGACCACATGTAGGAAATATGAGTGTTTTTGCCGCATGTGTCAGAATCTACAGACGTCTGCGTGTTCACACACCTGACACGTGTTTGTGGAGCCGCTTTCCAGTCATTCCTTTGGAAATCCCTGTAATCGCCGACAGATGTGGGAAAAATCCATCCTGGTTTCTGCCGTGGAGGTCAGACGAGCAGAAACGCAGAGAACACCCACTGACATGAAAATGGCGTTTTTAACATGTTCTTATGGCTTTTTCCAATATTGATATCAGTGCAGACACAGGCTATTTTATAGCTATTTATATCGTATGTCAATATCAGCTCCAGTATTGATATACAATATCAATATTGGTGCTGATATTGATATATGATATCGATATCAGCACCAATATTGATATTGGCATCACCAATTCTGTCACCAGAGTTTGACATTCCACTGGTGTTATTGTATTAGTATGTGGTGATATTAATATAAATAATGAAAAACAAAATGAGAAGCTACAGTTTTGGTCACAAAATGGGAATAAATTATTAAAATAGACTAAGAAAAGTGTCAAAAGAATTTAACTTAACCTGCTAGCATAAGAGTTTACTACAACATGTAGCCCGCAGCACGCCTGTAGATGAACTGCGTATACATCTTCACTCTTCAGGTTTACTGAGTGGTCTACGACCTTTAAATTTCGTACGGGACACCTGTGCCCCTCGTACGGGACACCTGTGGACCTCGTACGGGACACCTGTGCACCTCGTACGGGACACCTGTGCACCTCGTACAGCCTTTTTGTCCCGGTAAGGACAGTTCTACTCAGACGCCGTGTTCCCCTCTGAACAGGGCATGTCGGAGACCTTCTCCACGCTGCACGGCCTGGTCAACAAAGGCGTGAAGGTGGTGATGGACATCCCCTACGAGCTGTGGAACGAGACCTCGGCGGAGGTCGCCGACCTTAAAAAGCAGGTGCTCTCCCCCTCCCTGGACTGCAACCAGCGCCTGTTGTGGAAACGTTTGTTGACCTGTGTGTGTTTGTGTGTCAGTGTGATGTGCTGATAGAACAGTATGAGGAGGTGATCGAGGACTGGTACAAAGGGAGCCAGGAGGAGGACCTGACCACGCTGTTGTGTGAGAAACATGTCCTGAAAGGACAGGACCAAGGTGGTTAACCTGTTCAAGTCCTCCTTCCAACACTCGTTTGCTTTTACTGATGCTAAATGTTGTGTTTTTATCTTAAAGCCTGTCTGGACGAGAACTGGACTCCAAAGAAGAAGGGAGACCCGGCCGCCATCGCCGAAGACAAGAAGAAGAAAAAGAAGAAGAAAGGTGGGAAGAAGGGCAAGAACAAGAGCGAGGAAGGCGGCGACGGGGCGGAGTCAGACGGAGAGAAGAAGAAGAAGAAGAAGGACAAGAAGACGGGCAAGAAGAAGAAGAGCAAAGCTCCCTTAGAGAAGACGAACCAAGAGGCCACGTCAGACGAGGAGATCCAGCCGCAAGCGCCTCTTTCTGGTCAGAAGACGGAGCTGTGAGCCCCCGCTGGCCCGTGGACCCGGTTCAGTTTTCCAGGACAGAACCTGCTCTCTGAGAGCAGCTTTAAGTGTTCAAAACTAAGTGAACCCCGGCTGTTACTCTTGTGTTTGTGAACCCTTTAACACTAGAGCTAAAGCTGGTGTCTGAATTACAGTAACTCTTCAACTGCAGTTAACGTAATCCTAACTAATTCTGAAGCAGAGAAAAGCAGCTTTTCTCTGCTTCAGAATTTGTCACAATATCATTGATTACGTGAAGAATCAAAGAGCTGCAATAGTTACGGTAGTTCAGTGGTAGTTATTGGGTCAGCTGTGGTTCTGGTGGCCAGAAACATGTGGATGTGTGTTGAATACATGCTATTTTTTAACGAAGGGTTAAGGTTATTTTGGTGTCTCAGGTGTGTTAAAGGACTAAATGTGGTTTCAGTGGCCAGAAACATGTCGATAGGTGACATCTTTGTGCTAAGTACAAGCTAAATCTAAAATAAATTTGTTATAAGTTTGTCAATTGCATAGACGATAGAAGAGTTACGCTAGTTCGAAGAATGTGTTATTTTGCTGTATTAAAGGGTTAAATGTGGTCAGAATCATAAGTATGTGACATCCTTTTGGTGGGTACTAGCCAACTTTTTAAAGGAACATCAGAATTTATTAGAATTTCGTTAATTGCATAAGCGATCGAAGAGCTACGCCAGCGTGTTAAAGGGTTAAATGTGGTTTAGGTGGCCAGAAAAACATTTGAGAGACATCTTCGTGGAAAATGCAAGATAGCTTTTAAAGGAGACGTAAAAACATCAGAATTTGTTAGAATTTTGTAAATTGTATAGACGATTGAAAAATTACGCTAGTTCGCAGAATTTGTCTTATTTTTACTGTTACCGATGTGTTTAAAGGGTTAAATGTGGTTTCAGTAAGAAGAAATCACATCTCCGTGGCATGTGCAAGCTAGCTTTTAAAAGGAGTCGTAAAATAATCTGAGTTTGTTGGAATTTCGTTAATTGCATAAGCGATTGAAGAGTAAGGCTAGTCCAAAGAACGCGTTATTTTGCTGTTGCTGGAGTGTTTAAGGGGTTAAATGTGATTTCAGTGAGCAAAAACATATCTGTGAGACATCCTCGGCTAACATTTAAAAGAGACGTAAAATTATCAAAATTTGTTTGAATTTCGCCAATTCCGTCTAAGAGTTACGGTAGTTCAAAGAATGTGTTACTCTGCTGTCACTGGTGTGTTGTAGTGTTAAATGTGGTTTCAGTGGCCGGAAACACGTCGGAGTGAGACATCTTGGAGCCAGAGGGGGAGGGGTCACTCAGTCCAGTTCTCATATACAGTAAATTGGTTACAGCTGATCTAGTTCCAGTTTTTTTGAATGTAAACTTTTTTCAAACCGATTTAGTTAAAAACTAAAGTTTCAGCTAAGAACTGTGCTCATTGGTAGGTAGTCTAACATGTTTGCTTAGTTCACAAAAAATATCTGAAAGAAATGAATTTCTGTTGGAATAATCATCATGAACGTTTGAAGCGATACTTGAACTCAACCTTTTTGTCCAAAGGGAAGTATTTTCCTGTATATTTGTGTTTAGTTGTGTTTTTTTCCAGGGTACCTGAAACAGTGGTGAGAGCCTTTCATTGTTGAGCTTTTTACAGAATTATCAGCATTTCTATAAGGTGACGACGTTCTTTTCCTGTTGTCTTTTTCACCTTTTTGATGAAGCAGAGAAGCTTTTCTTTTACCTAAAGTGCATTGTTTTTTTGTTGATTTATCCTTTTGTTTTGTCAAACTGTCAATAGGTTTATCAGTTTAATCCAGAGATTTCCCTTTAGTGAGGAAATCTATACTCATTTGTTTTTGATGTTTGGGTTTTTGTGTTTGTATTCCTACAAAGTTTGTTGCTTTTTCATTTAATAAAGTCTTTTAATCTCTACTCCAATATTTTTTTGCATAAGAATTTCTTAAACAAGTAAAATAGTTTGAAGTTTGGTAAAACATTTTCACATATTTCTGATTGAACTTAACATTTGGTGTTGAAGATTGTCTTTAAACACTTAATACACCTATTTTTGTCCCAAAAACGTAATACTTAAACCTAAAAACTTAATCCGCAATATTCTTTATTTGTTTTATTTAACTTTTAGCGCTCTTATACCTTTTTCAATTCAGTCTCTCATTAAAATGACCCAATTTGATTATTTCTCGCCTTCTGTCATTGGGAGCAATTTGTGACTCATTTAGTATTTTTATCCACTAAAAATCCGTTTTAGACATGCATGAAGTGAGGCAGACAGTCCGCCTGCTACACTGCAGTACACATGCCACACGGCAGAGGGCGCCGGTGAGCCCAGAGAATGTGACACCGCGGATTAAGAGTCACAGAGTTAGCGTTAGCACTCAAGTGCTGTGTAGCATCATTTTCTAATTCATTTACGTTTTAAAACCTCAAGAATGTATTTAGAAATGTCATTGGTATTGATCTCCACTGAGAAAGAGAGACTTTTAAACTGAAGAAAGAAAAAAGAAGACTTCTACAAACAGGATATTCATGTTTCTTCAGAAGGAGCGACACGGAGACGACTTTTTAAAGTAAAAGTAAGTCAGTAATAAAGAAAAATCTGCTACAGATGGTAAATGGAAGAAAAATGTTTAACAAAATGTTAAACAACACACTTTAACTGCTGTTAATCAAATAGTGAATAAACTACTCTGAAGGGTTCGAAATATATAAATATATATGTTCGTCATCCTTTGGTGAGACGTTCCTTTGGAGGTAGACTGGTTGTTTGACGTCAATGCTAGCTTCAAACATAGTATTACTAATTTCTGCAATGTTGCACAAAAATAAGACACAAGTTGTTTATTTTGATTGTTTTCAAGCTCAAAAATAAAATAAAAAAACGTGTTTTTCTATGATTTTTACCAATTATTCCAGTATCGTGATACCATTGATATAGTAAGCCATGTATCGCGTATTGGATCGTGATACCCAGCCCTAATATATATATATATATATATATATAAAGTAATAAACTACTTCAATGTTTGATGAAATATTTCAAAGACGTCAAATATGTTATATTTTTAGAAGTAGAAATACTCCAAGAAACTTAATTTTTGCCTCAATAAACACCAATTACCAGACATAATATCCTTAAGATTAGGCCAAATTATCTTTGTGTGCAGTTATACGACATTAAACTCAAATATTAGATTCAGTGATTTAAAAACGTGTGAAACTAAAATCCTCTAAGAATAAATTTTTGACATGAAAACAGAAATGTACATGTTTTTAACTGAATTTCTATAGTTGGCCATTAACTTAAAATTTTACAAAATGATTAGATATATTTAAATCTGTGTTATTAATAGTAAATGTAGATGTCAATTAATTTAAAAAATCATAAAATTTCCTTCCAACCCTTTTGTTAAAGGATTTTTTTGGACTTTAGTTTATAAATGAGGTAAACTAACTGGTATTGTTCTGAATATTTTATAAGGTTTTTTTTTCTTTGAAAAATATTTTTTTCTCTTTACAAATAAATATACAGTTTTCACTGTTTGCTGTTTATGTTGTTTTGTTTAATTCATTTTTTTTGGGCCAAAATACCAATATTATCCACTTTATCTTATTAAAAAGTCTATTGAGAGTAGTATTAACAGAAATAGTTCCTATCTAAACATTAACATTCTTTAACATCAGGATTCTGTCATTAGGAAGAGACGACATCCTGCAGTACCTCTTTTAGCCTCTAGATGTCACCCAATCATTGGATTCCTTGGTGTAATAGCTTGCGTCTCACCTGGCACTGAACTGACTGTCTGCCATATCCACTTTAGCAGAGATGAAATGAAATCTATGTGTGTGTTGGTGTGTGTTTGTGTGTGTTTGTGCCTCCCGAGGTAATTTAATCTATCAGCTTTTTCCGCTCACAACAATCTAATCCTCACACTTTGCTGTGTGTGTCGCTGAGTTGAGATGCCACTTTAGTGTAAAATGTGTGTACACATATTTCCAAACCTCCGTGTGTGTGTGTGTGGTCCTGATGTATTTATTTAGTGAATAATTCACAGCCGGGTGTTTAAATAGGACTCTGTGGCCTCAGAGCTCCAATAACAGAGGGCAAATATTGTGACACACACGTGCACACACTCCGTCAGCTGTTCATGGGCTGGCTGTTTATTTGAAAACGCTGGATGGAGGAAATGAAGTGAGCAGACTCTCTGACCCACTGAGGGTTGTCTCTGCTTTCACAGGTATCCCTAAGATTGAGGAAAAAACACTGTTTAGGTGGTTTTTTTGTGCCGTCGTGAACAGTGGAGCTTTTGGAGGAAGATTCCTTTCACTTGTTTCAGTCAGAAGACAACGGTTTGATTCCCCATCCGGTCTTTTACGTGTATGCCATAGAAAAATGTCTGACCTCACAGTGAGTCTTAAATATACACGTCAAGATCCATCAAAAACATGTTTATTCTAATAATTGAGTTTTTCCTCACAGTAGCTTTTTGTTACACCACACGTGACAAAGTCAAGGCCCGGGGGCCGGATCCGGTCCTCCAGATCATTTTATTTTATTGCTATTTATCACCCGATGTTATCTTGTGCTCATTTCTAACTTGTAGAATTTTGACGTAAAAGTAAAATATTAAAAGTTAATTAAGGTTTAAGTTGATTTATTCTGATAATAATATTCCTGCCTTTTTATTATTCATAAAATACAAAGTTTAGCTAATATTTCATCTACATGCTAGCTCTTTTGGCTAATTTAGGCTTTTTTCAGTTTTTAGGCTATATTGGAGTTTAGCTAATATTTTAGCTACATGCGAGCAGTTTAGGCAAATTCAGGCTTTTTTCCGTTTTAAAGGCTATTTTGAAGTTTAGCTATTTTTTCAGCTACATGCTAGCTGATTTGGCTAACCTACATTCTTTTTTTGTTTGTTTGTTTCTTTGTTTCTTAGGCTAATTTGGCATTTAGCTAATATTTTAGCTGGCCATTAGCTTCAGTGATTTCAGCTATCAACTTGCTTTCAATGAACAAGTGTTTTGTACTAGAGCCCAAAAATAGACTTGCCCCGGGGGCTCCCATGGCACGTGTCGTGACTCCAGTGTGACGCGAGAGAGGTCTAGCTACGGCAGATGACTCCCATTGGTTGTGGGATCACTGCAGCAACAGGTTCTGGTGCCGACCTTGTGAAACTCCGATGTAGGTTTATGCCATACCCCCATTTTTTCATGATTTAGATCGCCAATAGCCCCAATTTCACATAAAGTGCTGGGATTCAGCTCCGGTGTCCAGCGAAAATTTGAACCCAGTGAAACATATTCGGAGTGCCAGAGAGGCCCAAGGTCAGACATGATCGTATGCAGTGGAGGCTCCTCTCGCACGAAGACTCCGGCGGTCGAATTTGAGTCATGTCGCTAGCCGTTGTAGCCTGGGGTCAGGGTGTATATAGATTCTACTTAATTTAGTTCCTGCAAGTCCTGAACCTGCATTTGGTCTGTATTTAGACTGCCGTCAACTGGACATTTCTGTTCTAAACCAAAACTTGTAAACAAAAGCATTTGACTAAAAGTCTCTTCAGTCATTCGCCAGGAATTCTGAGGGCGGGGCAAAGCGACCAGAGAAGGAATAATGGGAGTCTTTGTGCAATCCTTGTCGGGATACTTCACTCATTTAAACTTTTATTTCACTGATCAATTTTGAACATCTGGATCAACATCAGGTACAACACTTTTTACTTTTTGGTATGGTGGACGCGTGGTGCAAGGCGGTAACTGAGGAGACGAGGATTTAGAAGTAGTGCTGATGAGTGTTCCTGACATATAGATTGTTGAGAAGCAATGTGTATGACATCCGACTACATTTCAGTGAGTTGCTGTGTCTCCTCATTGCTCCATGTTTCTCCGCGGCTCATCGGTTGGTTCTTTCCTACTCTGTTTACATCCCATAACCCGGCAACAGTAGCCATTTTGGTCCAGTTGTTCCACTCCGAGCATTGAGCCTATTCAAACTGAAGAAACTCAGAGTGAACCGAAGCCCAGTCCAATTGGGAACAAACTAAGACCACTTTGAAAGATGGGTCAGAGGGTGGATCCACTTGCATGTATTCAGACTGAAAATTGTTCCGGATTATCGGAGGAAATGAACTCTAGTTCATTTTAAGCAAACCAAATGTGTCCAGTCTGAATACAGCCTAAAAAACTGCATAGCAACACGAGTTTTTGAGTGTGGATGGCCAAACCACGCAAACAGTATACTAGCGTTTACATAGAGTTTTCTTTAGAAGAATCCACTTGAACACGTTGCTGAGGGCGGTGTGAACATTATCAGGCTTAAACTGAGTGCAGATTGTTGCTCTGATCTCCACTGGTTGCTGCAGAAATACATCTGTGTTGTTAATACTCGACACATCTTTTTACTCAACAATAGCTATTCCTGACTGATAGATTTAGTATAGATCCACCAGTTAAAACAGAAAAACAAAGGCATTTGTTGAGTAATTATTACTACTCAATAATGTAAAATACACCCTTATTTGTTCAAATGAGGACACGATCCTCTCCGTAAGTTCTTCTGTCACTCGGTGACGTGGAACAAGTGAGCAGATCCACATCCGATCCAAGCAGAGCTGCCAGGTAACTTTACAAAGTTGAAGAGCTCCCAAAAAATAAGTCCAACTGAAGATACAACTAGAACCAAAGCAGAACAAAGAGGAACTTTTCTTGGCTTTGAATCTGGACCGGAGCTTTTGGACAAGTCCTAAAGAAGTCCTCGATGGCAGCGAGTCCAGTCAGTGAGGAGACGCTTCTGCTACTAACGAGGAAATCGTTTGTCTTCCAGTTGGAAGATGCCTTGATGTCCCGTCGGTCCGTGGGGTTTCTTGACTCATTGCAGTGACTGTAGTGATGAAGTCCACGCCGTCTTTAGCTTCGCCGCTGACTCGGGTTGGAGTGAGGCGCTCACTCGTCCACGGAAGTAATCTCCTCTGATCTTCAGAAAATCAAACGTTTGAATGAAAATATTGATTCTTGCTCAAATTTCAATCTTCGTCTGGTATCATCTGTCCCGCCCGGTGTGTTCGTGTGTGTGTTTGTGACCTGTTTGTCTACGTCGCGTCCTTTCAGACTCACTTCTGTCACGCCAAGCTTCTGGACGATACATGATCCCGTACATTCTGACAGAAGTGTGAAGGGAGAGACTTCCTCAAACAAACTCGTGTGTAACCATAGCTTCCTGACTGGGTTTCACGCTGGTCTAATGGGGCATTGGTTACCACGTTTACCATAATATCTTTGTGTGTACGCAGGTTTTTTCCAAATACATTAGTTTATCTGCCACAGTCCTATGATGCTATGCTTGTTCCTGGGTGTGAATGTAGCAACCTGCAATGTGTACCCCGTCTTCTAGGGCGGTAATAATTCTTACTTTTTACCATGTTTTTATATTTGCTATAAGTATGTGTTTTTAGAGGATGTTTTAAATTAAAAATATCAATGTGATGTATACCTTTGCTTAGAACCGGAGATCAGAATCAACAAAACTGATAAAAACACAAAGATTTAGATAGAAAGAACTGGTGTTTGTCACTTTAAGCAAAGCATTCTGGTAAACTTCAGCCTTAAACAAAACCTAAACATCACTGTTGTCTTGGATGGTTTGACTACAAATCCTGAAAATATTCTCCACTGTTTCGCCATCCTCAAACTCGTGCAACTATATACATTAAAAAGCATTGAAATGCAATGCTTTAGTAAATGGAACTTCAGTCAAATTTTTTTTTCAAATACCAAAAAACATATGGTATTGAAAAATGGGAAGCTTCACTGACACATTATTATGAAGATTTGTTAACTTCCAGTGACAATATTGGCACGCATTTGGCTTTTTTTAACCTTATAAACTTAAAATTCAACATTATTCTGCATTACTTACATCAAACTTACGGACGTGAGGACATAAAAACTACTGAAAACTAGAATTGGTCCAATAATAATTCACTAACTAAAGATTTAAATGAAATATTGATTTAAATTGAACAAGTTTTGAACGTTCATTCATGAAATAAGTAATTTTTACATTATTAGAAAACTATTTGAATATCTAATTTTTTCCTAAAATAATACATATATTCAGTCAACAACTTCTAAACAACGTTAGCTCCTTCTGCCCGTTTTCCTTCCTCGGATTCCGGCTCCACTTCAAACCTGTTCACATCAACACTTCCGAGCTGCTGTGAAGAAATGTCACGGCCGTCCGCGGCTCGTTGGCGTACGACCTGAGCGTGGCGTCAAACGAGAAGGAGCAAACAAGGTGCGAGATCTTCCAGGAGGAGAGAATGAAGAGAAACGACGTGTGTGGAGAAGACGGATGAGCCGGCTCTGCCTTCTGTTTGTCGTGTTGTTGTGCCGTCAGAACTTCACCATGAACCTCCAGCTGACCTCAAGGACTCCATTACTGTCCGAGACCAGAAACAGAGCGTGGAGCTAAAAGTAAACAGTTCAAGGAAGGGGGTAGAAAGAAAAAGGCAATTTCAGAGTAAAAAGAAGACAAACACAGAACATCCATCAGTCACGAGTGGACGAGCTCCTTTCATTCTCCTCGCAGCCTTCTCCGACCAGAAGGTCAAAAAAGTAGACGACACACCGGGAATTTCATCTCCAGTTACTGATCGCGACCAAAACCCCGTCATGTGGAACGAGGCCTTGCATTTGTTCTGCATTTACATTTGTTGTCCTTTTGGGGGAAGACACATTTTCACCCCAATCTCCCTCTTCTGGAAGTTTGTGTACAAACTTCTACAAAGAGGTATCATCAGAAAAATGTCCTAAACTCTTTAGAACAGAAAACGAAACGCCTCGACGTCTGGTAGGACTTTCCAGCCCGCCCTGAGCCGGCGGCCCCCCGGGGCCGATGCACCAACGACACTAATGCTACTCTACGTGGCATTTAGAGCAGAAAGGTGTGACATGCGAGCCTTCACACTGGCTGTCTGTCTCACACACACATTTGCATACACTGATGCGCTCCTCGGGGCCTGCCATTAATAACAGCTGACCTTTGCACATTTAGGCTGTGAAATGATCGCACAACAGACCCGAGGACACCATGTCCCACCCTTCCCCATCTCTAATCCCTCCGTTTTTCTATCCCCTTCTATCATTTCCTCACGGCGTTTGTCCTAAAACATTTAAACTCTGTTT